>NC_056725.1:615416154-615716154 GCF_019279795.1 Protopterus annectens
CCCACAGTAGATGACCATACAGGATGTCCCCCCTGGCAAACGTGGTACAGCTGTGTTGCATGCCAGATATGGGAGTCGTGATAACTGCCAGGGCTGCCAGCACACACATTCATAATGCCCTGGGCATTGCACACAACCTGGCAGTTGATGGAGTGTTACCCCTTGCAGATGATGTAGACTCTACCTTCCTCAATGGGTGGTGCTTTAATGTATAAATGAGTACAGTCTATGACACCCAGTACCTCAGGGTAGTGTACTAAATAGTAGAAAAGATGCATACTGCTGGCCCTCTCCTCAGGGGTGTGGGGTAAATACATGTAACATTGGTATGTGTTTGCATAGCAGCCAGGAAATGGTAGAGTACCCTAGATGCAGATGTCTGTGAGACCCCAATTATGTCCCCAGTTTGTCTTTGAAAAGCACCTGTAGCTAGTATTCTAAGGGCTACACATACCTTTTCTTCCACTGGGATGGGTTTTCCTCTGTTGGCTCTTGGTCTGAGTTGAGGTTGGCAGAGCTTGGTGAGTTTTTGTAATATGTCCCTGTCCACCCTGCAGCATTCTAAAATCTCCAACTCATGTATCTCCTGGAAGGTTACCCTGGGCCTGAACACTCTTCTCCTTCTCAGTCTAGGCCTATTGTCAATGACAGCATCAGCAATGACCTCAGCCTCTAGCACATACAGAAGTAGCAGAGCAGCAGCAGCCCCTAGCATTCTGTCAGTTAAAATTCCCAAGTCTGTACTCCAATGGCACAGAGTATGCGGGAAAAATCAGATTGTCGGGTGTATGCATACCTTTTAGTGCTCTGCTGCAGATGCAGCCCGTGTGACTGGATAACTATGATGCATTCCACCTGCCAGGTGCATCACTGAGGGGTTTGAATGGCCCAGTGTAAGTGGAAAAGGGTTATCAGTAATTTATACATGATTGGCTTTCCCACACAATTTCCTTTTTTTTTTTTTCCTTTTCTTTTTTTTAAACTGCCTTCCCTGCTAAGCACTGTGTGCAAACCAGCGACGCTGGTATAAACACTGCTCAGCAGTCTGGGCACCCCCATGCACAGGCATGCTTAGCATAGCTCAAACCAGCTAAAACCCTCGCCCTGCAGCTAAACAAAGCTTAGCAGCACAGGACACACTCTCCTGCTTAGCTGAGCAGAGCACCGCAACAACAGGCAACACTAAGCTCCAATCCACTTAAACATATAGTGAAACACCCCCTTTTGATGTGAGCTAGCTATACTGTGGACAATAACACGATTCTGGGGCTAAACAGATTTTATCTGCGGACACAGTAGCCCATTTTTGCTGTTCAGTAACCCCACCTCATCTGCATACAGATCTGTGCTCACAACCTGGATACTTCACAATTTCTGGGCCTGCCTCCTTACCAAGCACTGTAATCGACCATTGTACATACCCCATGCAGGGCCCTATAATGCATTATTCTCACAAATTTATTTTTAATTTTTAAACTTTTTAATATATATATATATATATATATATATATATATATATATATATTTTTTTTTTTTTTTTTTGCATAACGGCAAGTTTGAGTGCTGCTACAAGCCACACAAATGTAATATGGGTATTAAAAAAAAATTTTATTACATTATGTTGCATTATTTTTTGGACACATAGGGCATAGCTTTGCACATACCTGTGCCTACTATGCAATTTTTGACCTTTTACATGGGCTTTTACAGCCTATGTTCCATTTCTACTTTCTTGTACAGGGAAATGTTCCATGTACACTTCAGACACCAACACGGGGTCTGCACAACTGCTTATCTGCTTGCTAAATTATTCCAGCACCTTTATTTTGCATGCAATTCACCTGCTTATGAGGAGATTTGCATGCTACGGACACTTCCATGTCTGCACGCTCATGCATGCCCCTCCGCTCTGTTTCCTGGATTACATGGCTAATTACTACCATGTAAGCTCCGTACCACTACACCTACATGGAAAATCACTCCGTGTAGGCTTTGTTGAATTCCCCTTTAGTTTATTTATTTAAGGGCAACTACTGTACTTTTACTTAATGCTAAAATTAATGTTGACTGAAAACATGTAAGCTATTTTTCACATATGTGAGTGGAACATAGATAAGAATACACAGCAGTCTTGTGAATATAAGTTTTAAGATAAGCATTAGCATGGCTAACTTTCACTTTAGCACAGGTAATACCAGTGGGACTGATTAGGTGCAACTGCTCCTATTTCGAGGGACAGAGTTCCTTTTTGGAAAGTGTATATAGTTTTGTGTGCTTGCTGTAATTAAGTGAAGATTTTGTTTTTGTTTCTTCAGTGTTTTTATTGAAGTGAAAAGTCTGGGAAAGTGTGACATGGGTTCAAATACAAGAAGCAACCAAACAGAAGATCAGCATACCAACTATGAGTATGTGTATATCAGCTGTAAGATGAAAACACACATTCAAAAGAACAGACATGTATAACATGTGGGAGTAAAAGTATTTTATCAGAATGGTTACTTTGTCATTATTAATATGGAATTCAAATAGCCCTACAGATACAGAAAAAAATTAAAGAGTATTGAATTATATTAAGAGATGTAGGCGCAAATACCAATGTTCAGGAAATACAACTAGGTAGAAATGAACATGTGAATTTGATAAAAAAGGATTTTAGGCTTGGACATCCAAGATGGCTGCACAACGAATAACAGCTTAATTCTAGCTCTCCCAGTGTGAAAAATGAAACTTAGCTGAGAAAGCCAATGGACCTAGATTTCTAGGTACATTTCAGTAACTGGCTAGTAAATGCACTGCCTGTATGCCAGAGAAAAGAAATACAGAGGACCTGAAGGAAAATCAAACACAAAAGGTGATGAAAAAACACTGACTGGGAGAACTACTGTAGCTGTTCAGCAAAAAGCAGTGCAAGCTCCAGACGTGACTTCCAGTAACCTAGAGGAAAGTATAAGACAACTACACACAACCTTGACTAAAATAAATGAAACACTGCTGCAGTATATCAATTCAAACAATAAACGGCTGGAAAAATGCTTTAAAAAGATATTCAGATAAGGTGATAAAATTGCAAAACTCAGAGGTCGAAATGAAGAAAAGGCTGGCTGAATATGAGACTGCACAAAAATAGATGTTTCAAAAAAAAACATAGAATTAGAGGACAGAACACATAGGGAAAACCTGAGATTTTCTCCTGTACCCGAGAGGCTGGAAGGAACAGACTGTATTATGAAAACACAAATAAGCAAATGGGCTAGTACTCCACAACAGAAATTGTTAAATGGAAGAACACATTGTGTGTATGGTCCAAACCTGGCAATGAGAAAACAACCTAGACCTTTAATAGTAAAGACACAATCTTACCAGCAGAAATAGTTGATTCTGACAAAACTGTGGCAGAAGGACAAACTAATAAAAGTGGGAGAAAGCAGACTGTTTGTGGAGAATGACTACTAATTGTACACCAGGCAGAAGAGGTGTAAATGTATCCCGTTATTCAGGTAATGTTGAGAAGCAGGAGTGAGATTCATACTGCTGTACCCAGCTGTCTTCAAAATATTTTTCTCTGAAGGAACAAAATCATTCTTTGATGGCATACATGCAAAGGAAGAAATAGAAACGTTTGTCCAACAAAAACTGAGCTATGAAGCAGAAGGAGATTCTCCTTCTTGTTCTTCTTGTAATAAAGACCACAGAGAGACTGTGCCAGTGAAACTGTTTCCAGTATTTAATGAAAAATGCTTCTGAGAGGGAAAAAAAAGAAGTTATGTACTCACCATAACGTTCCATCTGAGTAGATACTTCATTTGTCTGCAACCTGTGGGGAGTCGGATCTGACCTCGGATCCGAACCGGCAGCTTTCCAAGCTTCAAGATCCGAGCTCCTAGCTCGTCCCCCCTACCCATAATCCCTTACTACCAGCCACATTACCTCAGATCGGTTATTTTGCCCTATAAGCTAAAGACGGAGAAGAAATTCTCCAAAGGACAATACCTTACCGAGGTTTGGGGGATGGCAGGGGGGGTCGGTTGCAGACAAATGAAGTATCTACTCAGATGGAACGTTATGGTGAGTACATAACTTCTTTATCTGAAGTAGTTACTTCATTTGATCTGCAACCTGTGGGACAGAGTCCCCAGCTTACCTAAAGGCCCTGGGTGGTCCCTACGGAAGGATATTCCGAAGCACCGCGGAGCCAAAGGAAGCCCTACTTCTGGAGATCATGTCCAGCTTGTAATGAGAAATGAACGTATGGGAAGAAGACCAGGCAGCTGCTGAACAGATATCGTCTACTGGAACTCTAGCCCAAAAAGCTGTTGAGGTAGCCACAGATCTAGTAGAATGTGCCCGAACTACAACCGGAGCTGGCTTCCCAGCTGAAATGTATGCTTGTCTGATACATTGAGAGATCCAATTTGCTACTGTCACCTTAGAAATTGGTTTGCCCATGGCTGATTTAGCATAAGAAATAAACAACTGGTCTGACTTGCGGAAATCTTTAGTCCTATGCAAGTAAAAACGTAGTTGTCTGTGCACATCCAATTTGTGCAATATGTATTCACCTTTGTTTTGTAAACTAGGAAAGAAAACAGGGAGGTTAATAGATTGATTAATGTTAGTCTCTGTGGCTACCTTAGGCAGAAAAGAAGGATTAGTCCTGAGGGCCACCCTATCTTTGTGAAAAATAAGGTATGGATACTTAATGCACAAAGCTTGCAACTCTGAGACCCGCTTGGCCGAGGTAATAGCAACCAAGAAGGCCGTTTTACAAGATAAGAATTTTAAAGGCACTGAGGCCGCCGGTTCGAAAGGTGGTCCTGTTAATGCTTGTAAGACCAAGGTAAGATCCCATGGAGGCATAGCCGGCTTAATGGGAGGCTTTAAGAGAAACACGCCTTTTAGGAAGGCTTTGCATATCTTTGCTGACGCCAAAGAATTTACGCCATCCCCCACATGATAATGAGAGATGGCTGCAAGTTGGACTTTAATGGTGGACGCACTAGCTCCCTGCTTAAAAAGGAGGGATAGGAAGTCCAGGATAGTGGGAATAGGAACCGTAAAGGGATCTAATTCCTTATCCTTTGCCCAGATGGAAAAACGTTTCCATTTACGGTTGTACAGCTTTCTGGTGGATGGTTTATGAGCTGCCACCAGAATGGCCTTAACCCGGGACGGGATACCGGGAGTCCTAGCCATTAATGGAACTGGATCAACCAGGCCGTGAGCCTGAGGTTGACCAGGTTCGGAGTGTGGCATCTCGTCAGATGCGAGATTAGGTCTGGTCTGGGATCCAGAATCCATGGGGGGGGGCCACACTGTGAGACTGCAGAAAGGGGAACCAGACTTGTCAAGGCCAGAATGGGGCAATGAGAATCACTCTGCTCCCCAACCGACAGGCTTTCTGGATGAATTTCGTCATCAGAGGAAGAGGAGGATACGCATAAAGGAGACCGGGCGGCCAAGCATGAACCAGAGCGTCCCTGGGGGATTCCCCTCTGGGGGGAACTATCGCGAAGTAATCGCTTCATTTTGAGTTTAGGGGCGAGGCGAAAAGGTCGCAGCGAGGTTGACCCCATTTGAGGAATATCTGCTCCGCGACAGAGGGATTCAGAGATCACTCGTAAGGGCTGAGAAATACCCGACTTAAGTTGTCCGCTAATATGTTGGCCCGCCCCGGAATGTGCGTTGCTATCAGAAAGCGGTTGGTGGAAATAGTCCATTCCCACACTCTCATGGCTTCTTGACACAGGGGGTAAGACCTGGTCCCTCCCTGTTTGTTTATGTACCAGACAACGGACAAGTTGTCCGTCTGGATTGCAATAGTCCCCAGAGGTAGAAGGTGATGGAGAGCTTGCAACGCCAACAGCACTGCCCTCATCTCTAGGACGTTGATATGCAATGCAGTCTCTAGAGAAGTCCACGTGCCTTGGACGGACTTGCCTGCGTAATGCCCGCCCCACCCGAGGCAGGAAGCGTTTGTGGTCAAAGTGGCTTTGACTGGGGGAATCACAAAGGGTCTCCCTTCTTTGAGTTCCTGAGCCTGTAACCACCAAAGTAGGGAGTCCCTGCATGCCCTGCTCAGAGGAATCGGCATGTCCAAGGGATGGACCGATAGAGACCATTGGACCTGGAGAGTCCATTGTAACACTCGCATTCGCAGACGGGCATGAAGAGAAAGGCCGATCACTGCCGACATAGATCCTAACGCCCTCAGGACTAATTCTGCTGGAGGAGCAGGGCTCTGAAGAATGTCCAAGACTTGGCGAGACAAACTGTTTAGCCTGACCGATGTCAGAACCACTCTGGAGATCCGAGTATCCAACCTGGCCCCTATGAATTCTAGGGCTTGAGTGGGGCACAGGCAGGATTTCTTTAGATTCACTGAAATGCCCAAATGACCAAACAGAGATAGGGCGTAATCTCTCGCCGTAACCAGTAGATGCTTGTTGGGGGCGGTGAGGAGCCAGTCGTCCAGGTAAGGGAACACCTGAATGCCCTGGAGTCTCAGGTGGGCTGCAACCACTGCCATTACTTTGGTAAACACTCTGGGGGCTGAGGTTAGGCCAAATGGAAGAACCCTGAACTGATAATGACTGGCTCCTAGCCGGAAGCGGAGGAACCTCCTGGATCGTCTGTCCATTAGTATATGGTAGTACGCATCTTTGAGGTCCAACGAGCACATCCTGTCGTTCTCCTGCAGAAGGGGGAGAATGGATTGGAGGGTGACCATCCGGAACTTTTCCTTGGGTATGATCAGGTTCAGGGACGAAAGGTCTAGAATGGGTCTGAGGTCCCCTGTTTTCTTTGGCACCAAGAAGAACCTGGAGTAATAACCCGATCCGGACTGATCTGGGGGGACGGGCTGGATGGCTCTTTTTTTGAGCAACTCCGAAATTTCTTGAGTTGCGGACTCCCTTTGATGGGGTGGAACATCGAGGAGATGTTTGGGTTTGGGGGGGGGGGGGTTGCAGGAACGGTATTGCGTAACCTCTGGATATTATCCGGAGCACCCATCGATCATTTGTAATGGACTCCCAGTTTGATAGGTGCTCCGATAGTCGCCCCCCGACTGCCTCCAGAGAGGGACAGTCGGGCAAGCCCTCAGGGCTGTTGCGCGGGTCCCTCGAGAAAGGTTCTCTAGACCCGAAGTTACGAGGGCCCCCTCTGCCTCTGGGCCGGCGTCCACCTTGTCCTCCTCTGCCTCTAGAGGACGAGTTGTCCGCAGCAGGACGGGATTGCTGAGATTTACGGAACCACAGCTTCTTTTGCCCCCTCTGATTCCTAGAGAAGGATCTTTGGGGGTTAGAGAAGCGGACTCCGACGGCCGACAGCGTCTTCCCATCCTTCTCGCTTTGGACTAGCGTGTCGCGAACCGATGAGCCAAATAAGGCCGAACCATCGTAAGGGGCGTTCGCAAAGGACGCCTTGAAGGGGTCCGTGAAGTCGCAAAGGCGGAGCCAGGAGTGCCGTCGCAAGACTACTCCCGCTCCGCTAGCTCTAGTGGCTCCTTCCGTGGCATGGGAAAGAAGCCGCATAGATGTATTTGATATGGACTTTAGAGTGGCCATTCGAGTCTCAAAAACCTTTTTGTCTGGGACTGACATGGACTCCGGAGGGGCTGCAGCATATTCTTTAATTAAGTCACGCTGTAGCCTGATAGTGTGTGCCATGTAGTTCAGCGACCTTATGGCAAAGGTTGCTGAAGCAAACTTTCGCTTCCCAATACGGTCCAAAGCCCGGGACTCCTTGTCCGGCGGATGGACCGAAGAACTTTCCTGGGCAAGTTCTTTCTTAGTGGCAGCCGCCACCAACATAGCATCAACCGGTGCGCCTTTGGACCAAGAAGGTCTATCAGAGGGAGGGCTGAGGACCTTATCTGGGCGTCTAGGGATAGGCTCCACGGTGTCGGGCTCCTTCCAAGCCCTGGTGGTAATTAGGTCCACCAACGGGTTGGCTGGGGGGGACACCCAGGAGGTAGATGGGCCTGCCTCAAAGGCCTCCAGAAATACGGACTCGTCCAGGGAGGGCTTTTGGGCAGACCACCCCCCTCTTATACGCAACATTTCCATGATGTCTCCAAATGAGACATCTTCAGGGGGTGACCTTGGGGAACCCTCCGTATCCTCCAAATCCGTATCCGTGGTAATGGACTTGGGGGAGTCCAGGTGCCTCCTTTTGCACTGGTGTTTCCGAGGCACCTCTTCGGCGGGGCTGTCCGAAGAGGGCTCGTCCACCAGGTGGTGTTCCTCCCTAGGAACTAACTGGAGGCTTTGGGCAGGCTGTCCAGATGGACTGATGATCAAAGACAGACCCTGATACAGTAGGGGCAAGGGTGGATCCGAAGGCCCGGTCGGGGACCTGGATGACCTCGACAGTACCCGCTCCACTACCTCAAAAGCCGAGGGAGATTCACCATCACCAGCCTGAGAAAGCAACCTCCTCGGCTCCGAGGAAAGGATCGGGGTCGGTGCCGAAGCAATCGGATCCGAGGCAGTGGTGCGCTCCGGCCCCATTGGCGACGAAGACACAACCACTCCCTCGGATCCGATGCTCAACCCCAAGAGCTTGGATCCGACAAGCTCGAAGGTATAGTTGGCGTCGAAGACACTATCACTGTCGGCGCCGACGTATCCCCGGATCCGAAAGGGCCTGGATCCGAAAACTCCGAGACTCGATAACGGGTCGGAGAAGGAGCGATCGGGGCAAAAATGGGGGCTGCACTCCCTCCCAAAGGGGGGGGGGCAAGAGCATCCCCAGCTGCATCTGGGTCTGTAAAAATCTTCGCATCATCCGATCCATGTCTGCTTTGGAGATGCTTCTAGTGGACCGCAAAGAGGTAGTCGAAGCAGGCCGGGAAGGCCGCCTCGAAGACCTCGAGGGAGACCTATCCTCCTCCTCTGGCTCCAGAGAAAAGGAAGGAGAACGGAGCCGAGAGGACAAGGATCCGGAGACCCTCTCAGGGGACTTCAATATCTTCTCAGGCGGAGCCGAGGGATGAGACTCGGCTCGCCTTTTAGAAATATGGCCCTCTCTCTCTCTATGTTTCTTCTTCTCCCTGTGGGAAGAAGACCCAGACTCCACAGAGCTAGTACCCAATAAGGGAGGATGAGTCCCGGGTACAGCTAAGGGAGTAGCCGGTGCCGAAGCTACAGGAGTAGCTTGGACCCGGCTGGGAGAGGAAGAAGAAGCCGATTCCTGAGGGAGTTTTCCCACCAGGATCAGCTTGTTCTTCCTGTCCCTAAGTGCCCGAGGGTTGAAGGCCACACAGATCTGGCAGGCCTCCGACAAATGTGCTGCCCCCAGACATAAAACGCACTGAGTGTGGCCATCAGCTGGGGACAGCTTGTGGCCACACTCAGTACACTTTGAAAAAATAGCTTTAGATTCAGCCATTATCCTCTCACACACACACCCAAACACTACAGGGAGGAGGGGGAGAGACAAGTTAAACTAAGGAGTTTTTTTTTTTTTTTTTTAAGAGTTGTGACAGGAAAAACAACAAACACACGCTAGTTAACTAGAAGAATTATCTAATAATGAAAAAAGGAACAATCTCACCAATTGCTAGGAGCTCTTCACAGAGAAGCAACCGTCTTTAGCCGCGGCAAAAAACGATCTGAGGTAATGTGGTTGGTAGTAAGGGATTATGGGTAGGGGGGAGGAGCTAGGAGCTCAGATCTTGAAGCTTGGAAAGCTGCCGGTTCGGATCCGAGGTCGGATCCGACTCCCCACAGGTTGCAGATCAAATGAAGTAACTACTTCAGATCACACAATACTTAACTAGAAGAATCAACAGTACTTTGGAAATGAAGCAGAGACAGGGATGAGGAGAAGGAGATAAACAGGAATAGAACATGAAAATCTGGAAATACTGGACTTTCTTGGGATATGTTAAACTTGTAGGGGACTCTAAAGCATATGCTAAACTTCATGTCATTAACGTTTGCAGAATAAAATCAGTAACTTGGAAATAGACATATGTGGGATCACAAACCAATAATTATATTTGTGAAACATGACAGAACAATAAAATCTGGAAATACGGGACTTTTTTGCCTTTGTTAAACTTGTAAGGAACTCTAAAACATATGCCCTACTTCATGTCATTAATGTTCGAAAAAATACTCAGGAGAGGGTAACAGTAGGGAGAAAGGTAAATATAAGTAAAACAAAAAATGTTCTTAATAGTACTATTCAAATAGTGCATGATTTTCTTGGCATGTTATAAAGGCTTTTCAGTTATTTTTAGTGGAACGGGGATACTAATGTAAATATGTGCTCTTGGTTTTTTTTTTCTCCTTTCTTCTCTTTCTCCTTGTTCTGTTTTAAGAACTGCAGGCACTGCAATGTAAAAAAAAAAGATATGGTTAAAAGATCATGACAAAAGAAAAATGTGTGTGCTTTTTCTCATTCTTGATAGGGGAATGATTAGGTTAAGGCCATTAGCTTACTCTAGGAACAAGTTTTAAGAGAAAACAAGTAAATGAAAATGAGAAGTTATGTTCTTACCATAACGTTCCATGTTAGTTGTCTTCTTCTCGCCTTCTTTCTTGCTGGATGGGTTCAGAGCCGATCCTCGGCTCCGACTCGGCCTAATACTAAAGCTCAAGAGCTATTTTTACCGGCTCGAGGCTATGCTATGTCCCATAATGCTAGGCGTTATATACCCAGATCTCGTTTGATAGCTAACACTATGGACATATATGTCCCACCACAACAGAGAACAATCCACCTAATCATAGATACAAAAGGGAGAAGGATATATCTATATATCTATATATATATATATATATATATATATATATATATATATATATATATATATATACACACAAGCCCTCTAGAGGAGCTAGCAAAAAAGAGGGAGCAAGGGAGCTAGCTGGGGAAATAACTGAGGTGGCAATAATTCTCACAAGGTACTCTAGATCTCCCAGGCTAGGGGGATGGAGGGTGGGACCCAAGAAAGAAGGCGAGAAGAAGACAACTAACATGGAACGTTATGGTAAGAACATAATTTCTCAATGTTAAGTTGTCAATCTCGCCTTGATTCTTGCTGGATGGGACAGCGTCCCTAGCACCTAAATCCTGGGTGGCTCAATGAAACAAACTCTTAAGTACCGTGGAACCAAAATCAGCCCGACTTCTGGAGGCCATATCAAGCTTGTAATGAGAAATGAAGGTATGAGGAGTGGCCCAAGTGGCCGCTGCGCAAATGGAATCCATTGGCAATCTTGCCTGAAAGGCTATTGAAGAAGCTAAAGCTCTGGTTGAATGGGCTCTAGGCTTAGTAGGAAGTTCCCTGTTCCTCAACTGACAGACCAACATGATAAGACAGGACAACCACCTGGACAAAGTTACCTTAGAGACTGGTTGGCCTTGCTTCCCCTCCTCATAAGACAGGAAGAGCTGGTTTGATTTCCTCATTTGCTTAGTTCTATCCAGGTAGAAGCGTAATTGACGGTGAACGTCCAAACAATGTAACTTTCGTTCAGCTCTATTGGTGTAATTTGGGAAGAAGACTGGAAGATCTATGGTCTGATTCAGATTTTTCTCTGAGATTATTTTGGGTAAAAAGGACGGATTAGTCCTAAGTGACATTCTGTCTTTGTGAAAAACAAGATAAGGAGGGTGAACGCAAAGGGCTTGAAGTTCGGAGACCCTTCTTGCTGAGGTGATGGCTACTAAGAAGAGTGTTTTCCACGAGAGCCACTTCAATGAACAAGAAACCGCCGGCTCAAAGGGAGGAAGAATTAAGGAAGACAGTACCAAATTTAAGTCCCACGATGGGGGAGGCTCCTTAACCGGGGGCCTAAGTAAAAGGGTTCCTTTTAAAAAGCCTTTGCAAAGTTTGTGGGACATGATGCTGGTCTCTGACAAGATAACGTGGAAATTTGCAATAGCTGCCAGTTGAACTCTGATGGTAGCTGAGGAGGAGCCCAACCGAAAGAGTTCTGCTAGAACGTTCCAGTCTATAGAACTGTCTGGACAGGAGCCGTAAAGGGGTCCACGTGCTTTTCCCCTGCCCAGACAGAGAAACGCTTCCATTTGCTAGCATAAGTCTTTCTGGTAGTAGACTTGTGAGAAGCGAGGATGATATCGCGAACTGGTTGAGAAATAAGGGGAAGCCTGGCTAGGGTTGGAAGTGGAGTAACCAATCTGTTTGGTTGAGAGATCGAAGGGACTGATGCAGCCTGCCTGATTGATGGGTCAGATCATCTGACACTGGGTCCAGATGCCAGGGCTGCTCCAGTAGATGGCGTTGCAGAAACGGAAACCAAATTTATTGAGGCCAGTAAGGGGCAATGAGGATCATCCTGGCACTCAAGGCAGTTGCTTTCTGGATTGAGTAATCAAGGGAAAGGGGGGGAATGCATACAGAAGACCCCGGGGCCAATCGTGAACTAGAGCGTCTCTGGGGGGTAGATCTGGGAGAGGGAAGAGGGTGAAGAAGTCTGGGCACTTGCTGTTTAGAGGTGTTGCAAAAAGGTCGCAGCAAGGCTGACCCCACCTTCTGAAAATTATTTCCGCTACTGTCTGGTTGAGAGACTACTCGTGAGGCATGAGAATGGCTCTGCTCAGTCTGTCCGCTATGACGTTGGACTTCCCGGGAATATGTGTTGCTACCAGAAACCGTTGAGAAGAGATTGCCCATTGCCAAAGTCTGAGTGCTTCTCGACATAGGGGTTAGGATCTGGTTCCACCCTGCTTGTTGATGTACCACACTACAGACATATTGTCTGTTTGAATTGCAATAGTCCCGGTTGGTAGAGAGTCCTGAAGGGCCTGCAACGCTAAAAGTACCGCTCTCATTTCCAAGACATTTATGTGCAAATGGTATTCGAAGGGTTGCCATGTGCCCTGGACTGTCCTTCCCCCGAAAATGCCCCCCCCCCACTTGATCAGGGAGGCATCCGTTGTAACAGTGGCAACAGGAGGAGGAAGGACCACAGGTCTGCCCTGGAGTACTTGAGGGGAGACCGTCCACCAGGAAAAGTGTCTTTTGCATGACTGAGTGATTAGAATGGTGTGTCACATGGGGAGCTGCTGAAAGGACCACTGGGAAATAGCATCCACTGCAGGATCCGCATATGAAAACGCGCTAGGGGGAGTAAAGTGCCATGAGACCAAGTGTTTTTAGTACAAATCTGGCTTGGACTCTGGTCTCCTGTAATAGGATCTGAACATGGTTGCAAATGTCTGAAACTCTTTGTGTGTGTAGTTTTGCTGAGAGCTCCACCGTGTTTAAGACGGCGCCTATGAAGGTAATAGACTGACAAGGCGACAATGCAGACTTTTCGTAATTTATAGAGATACCTAGTGCGTTGCACGTTTGTACAGCGTAATCTCTGGATTGGAGTAGTCGATGCCTGGTGGTGGCAGTAAGGAGCCAGTCGTCTAAATAAGGAAACACCTGGAATCCTTGTCGTCTCAGGTGAGCCACAACCACTGCCATGCATTTGGTAAACACCCTGGGGGCTGTGGTGAGGCCAAACGGCAGTGCTCTGAATTGGTAGTGACTGGCTCCCAGCCAGAAGCGGAGAAACCTTCTGGAGAGCCTGTTCATCTTGATATGGTAGTACGCATCCTGAAGGTCTATAGAGCACATCCAATTGTCCTGACCCAGAAAAGGTAGAATGGACTGTAGCGTGACCATCCGGAATTTCGTTCTTTGAACAGACTTGTTCAGCCTGCTGAGATCCAAAATAGGTCTCCAGTCCCCTGTCTTTTTTGGTACCAAAAAGAACTTGGAGTAGATACTGGATCCTTGTTGGTCTGCTGGGACTGGCTGGATGGCCCTTTTTCTTAGCAGCTTTGAAATTTCTAGTGCTGCTAGATCCCTCAGACCGGGTGGAACATAAAGGGAATTCTGTAGCCCTCGGATATGATCGACCGTACCCATTTGTCTTGCGTGAGGGAATCCCAGGCTTCTGGGTACAGTGATAGTCTTCCCCCGACTGCCTCCGAAGGTGGACAGTCGGGCAGCTCCTCAGGGGTGCTGGAAGGGTTTGTCAGAGAAAGATTCTCTGCTACCCTGATTCTGCGGACCCCCCCCCCTCAGGCGGCGTCTATTATTGTTCCCTCCTCTGCCTCTGGAGAGAAGCTCACCACGTGCGTCAGGCAGTACTCCCGGAGGTTTGCGGAACCACATTTTCCCACCTTTCTGACCCTTAGGATATGGTCTAGAAGGGGCAGAAAAACAGACTCCTACGGCAGAGAGAGTCTTGCCTTCCTGCTCGCATCTGGTCAAAGTATACTTCACTTGAGGTCCAAACAAGGCAGAACCGTCAAAGGGGGTGTTAGTGAAAGACGCCTTGAAGGGGTCGGCAAAGTTGCAAAGCCGCATCCAGGCGTGTCTCCTTAGAGCAACGCCCGTGCCTGCAGCCCTACTCGCTCCATTGGTGGCATAGGAAATGAGCCACATGGAGGACTTTACAATAGAGTTCAGGGTCCCTAGCTGGGAGTTGATCTTTTCCTGAGACCCCGCAGCTGATGGGTCCTGTAAGGTATCACCTAGTTCTTTGAGAAGGTCTCTCTGAAGATGGGTGAAATGGCACAAATAATTCAGCGAACGCATGGCAAATGTCGCTGAAGAAAACATCCGCTTGCCGTACCTATCCATAGTCCTATATTCCTTATTAGGAGGATGGACAGGAGCTGAAGGGTCAGCCAACTCCTTCTTAGTGGCCGTCGCCAGCACCAAAGCATCAACGGGGACGCCCTTAGTGAGAAACTGCTTGTCCGAAGGGGCTGTAATAAATTTTGTGGGCCTCCGGGGAGTTGGTTCCATAGTATCCGGAACTGTCCACGCCTTCCGAGCCACCACCTCCATGAGTGGGTTGAAAGGCGGGGACACCCATGAGGTGGAAGGGCGAGAACCGAACGCGTCCAGGTACACTGACTCGTCCACGGAAGGGTTGAAAGCAGACCAGTTCCCTCTCTGTTTAAGGATCTCTAGGATGTCAGAAAATGAGACATCCTCAGAGGGGGACCTTGGGGACCCTTCCGAATCATCCAGGTCGGTGTCAGATGTCACTGACTCCGGGGAGTCCACATGCTTCCTCTTGCATGTCCTCTTCCAATGGGGCTCCCCCGCAGGATCAGGGGAGGCCTCAGAAGAGGAGGATACACCCAATGGGGCGACCTGGAGCATTGGTTCTCCACGCTTAGGTTCGGGAGGGTAGGCAGAGGCCGAAGCAGGCACCATGGAAGGAGGGGCCGATGGGGCCAACCGTGGCGCCAGTATAGGAGCCAGCACGCTCCTCATGACCTCAAAGGCGCCCCTATCAGGCAGAGAGGAGGGACCCAGCTCCGAAGAGATGAGAGCTCCTCCCGGCACCGAGAGGGAAGGCTCCGAGGCCGATGTCAGGGCCGAGCTCACCTGCGCCGACGCTCCGAGAGGGAGAACGGGGTCGGACAAGGGTCCAATGCCACTCGCCCCCTCAGAACAGACGAGGGAGTCCCGACACCCGGATCCCTCCAAGGACAGAGCCAATGAAGGGATCGGAGCCGACGAAGGAACCGATAAGGGTGGAATCGGTTCCGACGCCCCCACGGTACCAACCCCAACGGCCTCCGGCTCTGAGCTCAAAGGAATAGTCGGAGGAGGAACTGGAGCAGGCGTTGGGGAAGCCGCTGTCTGTTGAGACGGGCTATGCAATAACTGGGCAAGCGCCTGCGACTTCAAAAGCCTACTGACTACCCTCTCGAGGTCGTGGTCCGAAAGCTTGGAAGATCTAGAGGAGTGAGACCTATGGCTCTGCTCCGACAGCAAAGGGGACTTCGGAGCCGACCTGACCGACTCCAAAGAAGGAGATCGGGAGCGCTTTCGGCTTGGAGATGGCTTCGACGCCAAGGTTGGAGCCGACTTAGGCCTCGATGTATCAGTTCCGGCCGGAACCGACGAGGCAGAAGAAGGTCTGCTCGGCGTCGGCTCCAGACATGGAGCCGACGGTTTGGCGGGCTTAGAAGGTTTTCCTGACAGAGGCTTGGTAGGAGAACCTTCGGGCTTCAATAAGCCCCTTAAGATGAGCTTATTTCTGCGCTCCTGCAGGACTCTTGGGCTAAAAGCATGACAGATGGAACAAGAGTCCTGCAGGTGCAGAAGGCCCAAACAATACACACAAGAAGTGTGACCGTCTGTCAGAGACATCTTCTGACAGCACGAGTCACACTTCTTGAATCCCGATATCTTGGTATCCTTAGACACAGGAACGGGACAACAAAGTCTAAACAAGTATACAAACACAACACTTGACAGACACTCTTAAAGTTACTATAATAAAACAAAATTCCACACACACACCTACTAGAGGAACCTGTATAAACCTACTGTACAAAACTACTATAAAAAGGGGGGGGTAAAGGCCTAACCACCTTAAGGGTGGAAAATAGTAGGAAAAACTACTAATAAAGGGAGGGAAGACTAGTCGGGAGACTACTAACACTACCAGAAAAAATCTAGGGAAATAATATCAATCGAAAATTAACTATAATTATAAAAAATTTTAAATACGACCTGGAGCCGGTGAAAAAGCAACCTCGTAGCTGAAGCGGCAAACGAGATCTGGGTATATGACACCTAGCATTATGGGACATAGCATAGCCTCGAGCCGGTAAAAATAGCTCTCGAGCTTTAGTATTAGGCCGAGTCGGAGCCAAGGATCGGCTCTGAACCCATCCAGCAAGAATGAAGGCGAGATTGACAACTTAACATTGAATATTGAATATTATAAGGCTTTTTTCTAGTAGATAGTTTTGTGTCTGGTTCTCGTGTCTTTAGCAGACAATCTGATAAAGAAAAATGGCTAGGAGAAAATGTTTTCTGAAAGCAAGCAGTGTTTCCCAACTGACAGAGCAATAAAGATAAGACAAACCAGACAGCACTTAACAGAACCACAGGCTATGCCATGTGTCTTAGCTTGGAAACCATTCTTTTAGGTTAGTTAGAGTCTGCTTGTGTGGCAGTTTGGAATGTGTGTTCCTACTGGAAGGTAAAAGATGTACATAGTTTTGTGTTTTATTACTAAGTTAATAGGTTTTATGGGGATACTGGGTATGTGTGTGTATTTTTGTTTGAGGGTTTCAATAAAAAAAAAAAGTTAGTAAGATGTGACATAGGCTCAAATGCAGATGCCAAGAAACAACTGTATAAATGATTAACCTGTCAAACAGTACATGCGTGTAACACAAAAGCTGAAACTAGACATTAAATAAAAAAGCTGGTATACATAAAAGGTGGGAATAGTAATTTCTCAAGAATATGATGCTTTCTATAATGTCTTTAAATGATAATGGTCTCACAGATAAATACAACAAAGAAAGAGTTGAGAACTATATTAAAATATGTAGAGTGCAAATAGCTAAGCTACAGAAGACACACGGAAAGAAATGAGCATGTGAATTTGATAAAGAAAGACTTACAAGATGGGTATTTAGTGGAACACCTAGGGCAAAAGATGAGAGGAGTACTTATATTAATTGCAAAGGGGCTCCAAAAGTAATACAACTGGATAAAAAGACAATAATGATAGATTTGTAGTACTAAGGGGCTACTGGGGCAAGGGAGGAGGATTACACTGGCATGTGTTTATTTTCTACCAAAAACTACTACAATGGAGCTTGAGAAAATTTTGGGAGAAATAATCAGCTTTCAGCAAGGAATATTAATTATTGGTGGGGACTGGAATTTGATTTGCAACAGTGAAGATGTGTCTGGGGGCCCAGAAGGAAAAATATAAGTAAGGAGGGTAGAGTTTTAAACAAATTTAAGAAAATATTTGGCATGGAAGATGTGAACTCAGTATTAGGAGTTCGGAGTGAATTTATACATTATTACCCAAAATACAAAAACTGGGCTAGGCTAGACAGAATTTACATTTCACAGGAACATGTACATTTAATTGAAGGTCCTGATACGCACCCAATAACTATTTCAGATCATACACCAAGAATAACTAAAATAAAAACACAGGGTAATGAAATAAAAATGAGACACTGGCACTTTCCCACCTATCTGCTGAAAATAGAGGAATTTAAGGAATGGGTAGTGGAAATTATTCCAGAACTATTACAGAAGACAAAACTTTCTTCTCTAGGGAGTGGGATAAAATTAAAGTGAAGTTTAAAAATTGGGTGAAAATACAAGAATGTGAGATATGGTTAAGAAGAAACAAAAATATTTAGAGGGATTGACAAATGTTAAAGCATTGCAAATAGGGGGAATCTCACAGAACAAGAAGAGCAAGAACTGCAGAATGCTAAACAGAAAATAAGGGATTACCTCAATATATGCATAATGTTAGAAAGACTGCTGTTAAGCAACTGTTTTCTGATAATAACTCTAGAGCACAAAAACTTTTAGCATGACGACTCAGGCAACAAAAAGTATAAAGGGCTGTCACCAAGCTTAGAAAGCCTATAACAAGGAAGATAACAAGGGATCCTGTAGAAGTATTAGAAATATTTCAAAATTCTATGAAAGTCTGTATAAAGCAGAGAAATACGGAAATCAAGAAAAGGTTCAAATGGAAATGTTTATGGAAGAATTAAACATGCCAGGGTTAGAGGCAGAGGAGGCTCAATTACTAATAGGATAGGAGGAGATGAGATATAAATGGTGATGTATAACCACTATACAGAAAAGTTCCCAGTAACAGATCATATTCCTGTTGAAGTTTGGAAGCTAGGAAGGAAAAAGAACTGATAAAGGTCTGGAAGCTTTTGTTTAAAAAGAAGTTATGTACTCACCATAACGTTCCATCTGAGTAGGTAAACTTCATTTGTCAGCAACCTGTGGATATCGGATCGAGCCGGCAGCTTCAAACAGCTAAGATCCGAGCTCCAAGCTCCTCCCCTTACCTATAATCCCCTGCCATCCCTCTCTGACCTCAGATCGAGTTTGCTATGGTAAAACAGCATATTACAACAAAAGATCAACCTGCAACTCCTAACCTGGTGTTATCCGGAGAAAAGGACAAGGAATCATTCTAGGACGCACTATAGGTTAGGGGGATGGAGGGGGGGGGGGGGTTGGTTGCTGACAAATGAAGTTTACCTACTCAGACGGAATGTTATGGTGAGTACATAACTTCTTTATCTGAAGTAGTTAACTTCATTTGTCCATCAACCTGTGGGACAGAGTCCCCAGCTACCCAAATTTGGGAGGTCCTCATGGAAGGATATTCCGAAGCACTGCAGTGCTGAAGGATGCTCTCCCTCTGGAAATTAGATCCAACTTGTAATGGTTAATGAAAGTGTGGGATGAAGCCCAAGTGGCTGCTGAACAAATGTCGTTCAGGGAGACTCTGGAGCAAAAGGCAGCACAAGTAGAGATCGATCGGGTAGAATAAGCGTGGACTCTTTCAGGTTCAGGTCTACCAGAACTCTTGTATGCAAAGAGTATACATTGGGAAATCCATCTGGACAATGTAACTTTTGATACTGGTTTGCCCAAAGAGGGTTTTGCAAAGGATACAAAGAGTTGCTCAGATTGCCTATGTTCAGCGGTCCTGTGCAAGTAGAATCTCAATTGCCTATGTACGTCCAGAGAATGTAATTTGTATTCACCCTTGTTTTGATAATTTGGAAAGAAAACTGGCAAATTAATAGATTGATTAATATTGGGCTCAGAAGCAACTTTGGGTAGGAAGGAGGGATTGGTCCTGAGGGAAACTCTATCTTTATGGAAGACCAAGTACAGTGGTTTGGCGCAAAGGGCTTGAAGCTCCGAAACCCTTCTGGCCGAAGTGATAGCAATGAGAAAGGCCGTCTTCCAAGATAAGTATTTCAGATCCACCGTGGCTGCGGGTTCAAACGGAGGGCCGATCAAGGACTGGAGGACAAGAGTTAAATCCCATGGAGGGACTGCGTCTTTCACCGGAGGTCTTAAGAGGAAGGTGCCTTTTAAGAACGTCTTACATAATTTGGAAGATGCTAAGGAACCGAGGTCACTTCCCACATGATAATGGGAAACTGCAGCTAACTGGACTTTGACGGTGGAAGAGCTAGCACCTTGGTCGAATAAGGTCGACAAAAATTCTAACACCGCTGGTATGGGAGCTGTAAAGGGATCCAAATTTCTATGCTCCGCCCAGATAGTAAAGCGTTTCCATTTGCTGTTATAAACCTTTCTCGTAGAAGGTTTATGAGCGGCCACTAAAACAGCCTTAACAGGGGACGAGATACCGGGAGTCCTAACTATTACTGGAACTGGATCAGCCAAGCAGTGAGCTTGAGGTTGTCCAGGTTCGGAGTTGGTAAACCCAATGGGTGAGAGATCAGATCCGTGGTGGGATCTAGAATCCCTGGAGGATTCACTAGGTGAGACCATAGACATGGGAACCATGTTTGACAAGGCCAGAATGGGGCTATAAGGATTACTCTGCTCCCCAACTGACAGGCTTTCTGCAAGAATTTTAGCATTAGGGAAAGAGGGGGATAAGCATAAAATAGACCGGATGGCCAAAATGCACCAGAGCTTCTCTGGGGGATTCCCCTGGTGGGGGAATTAGAGCAAAGTATTTGCTGCACTTTGCGTTCGAAGGAGACGCGAAGAGATCGCAGCAAGGTTGACCCCACTTGAGGAAGATTTGCTTCACTATTCTGAGGTTCAGAGACCACTCGTACGGCGAGAGGATGGTTCGACTCAGCCTGTCTGCTAAAATGTTCAACCGACCAGGGATATGCGTCGCTATGAGAAAGCAGTTAGGGAGATCGCCCATTCCCAAACTCTCATGTCCTCTTGACAAAGTGGGTAGGATCTGGTTCCCCCCTGTTTGTTGATATACCAGACCACTGACATGTTGTCTGTCTGAATTGCAACCGCCCCTAAGGGAAGAAGGGCTTGGAGTGCTTGCAACGCCAAAAGCACCGCTCACATCTCTAGGACATTGATAAGCAATAAGGTCTCTGAATGGGTCCATGTGCCTTGGACGGTTCTGCCCATGCAGTGAACCCACCCTAGGTGAGAAGCATACATGGTCACCGTGGTTAGAGGTAGGGACATAGAAAAGGGGTGCCTTATCTGGAGGTCCAGGGATTGGTGCCACCAGAGCAGGGAATTCCTGCAAGCCCTGCTGAGGGGGATAGGTGCACTCAGCGGGCGTAGCAAGATGGACCATTGAACCTGCAAGGTCCACTGTAGTACTCTCATGTTCAAGCGCGCTAAAGGTAGCAGATTGATCGTGGCCGCCATGGAACCTAGAGCCCTCAGAACCAATCCTGCTGGAGGAGCCGGGGATTGTAAAAGGGCCAATACGTGGAGCTTCAGGGTGCGAATCCGGTCCGGAGTTAAGAAGACTCTCAATAGGTTTGTGTCTAATCTGGCTCCTATGAAGTCTAAGATCTGGGTTGGATGAAGGGAAGATTTGTTGAGATTGATTGCGATTCCCAGCCGAGAGGCCAGGTGGGGGAAGTAATCTCTGGCTGAACATAGTAGATGCCTGTTGGGGGCGGTCAGGAGCCAGTCGTCCAGGTAGGGGAAGACCTGTATACCCTGGAGTCTCAGGTGGGCCGCTACTACTGCCAACACTTTGGTGAACACCCTGGGGGCTGTGGTGAGACCAAAGGGGAGGGCCCTAAACTGGTAGTGACTGGCTCCTAGCCGGAAATGGAGAAACCTTCTGGAGCATCTCTCCATCAATATGTGGTAGTAAGCATCCTTGAGGTCTATCGAGCACATCCAGTCGTTCTCCTGCAGGAGGGGGAGAATGGATTGAATGGTGACCATCCATAACTTTTCTTTGGCCACTGACAGGTTTAGCAAGGACAGGTCGAGGATTGGCTTTAAGTCCCCCGTCTTTTTTGGCACCTGAAAGAACCTGGAATAGAAGCCCGATCCGGACTGGTTTGGGGGGACGCGCTGGATTGCTCTTTTTTCTAGCAGTTGCTTGATTTCTGATGCTGCGGCCTCCTTTTGATTGGGTGGGACATCGGGGAGGCTCCGGGGTCTGGGCGGGCGATTCAGAAAGGGGATTTTGTAACCTCTGGATATGATTTGAAGCACCTAGCGATCTGTTGTAATGGACTCCCAAACTGCCAGGTGCCTCGAGAAACATCCACGACTATCTTCAGAGTGGAACAGTCGAGTAACCCTTCAGGGCTGTTGCGCGGGCCAATCAGAAAAGGGTTCTCTCGACCCGAAATTCTTCGGTCCCCCTCTGCCTCTGGGCTGGCGTCCACCTTGTCCTCCTCTGACTCTGAAGGATGAGGGGTCTGGAGCGAAACGGGACTGTTGAGACTTTCAGAACCACATCTTCTTCTGTCCCTTTGGTTCCTGGAGAAGGACCTCTGGGGAGCCGAGAAGCGGACTCTGACGGCAGACAATGTCTTCCCGTCTTTCTCGCTCTGGACCAGCGTGTCGCAGACGGTCTTGCCAAAAAGCGAAGAACCGTCAAAAGGGGCATTTGCGAAGGACGCCTTGAAGGGTTCCTCAAAGTCACAGAGGCGGAGCCAAGCGTGTCGTCTCAAAACAACGCCCGCTCCACTAGCTCTAGCGGCTCCTTCCATGGCATGGGAGAGGAGCCGCATAGAAGTGTTCGAGATGGACTTGAGAGTGGCCATTCGAGCTGAGAAAACCTTCTTATCCTCAGTCGGCATCAACTCTGGGGGCGACCCGGCATATTCTTTGATGAGATCCCGCTGGAGTCGTATGAAGTGTGCCATATAGTTCAGCAACCTCACTGCGAAGGTAGCTGAAGTGAACATCCGCTTCCCCAAGCAGTCCATCGTCCAAGACTCCTTGTCGGGAGGATGGACCAAGGAACTCTCCTGGGCTAGTTCCCTCTTGGTGGCAGCCGCCACCAACATGGCATCTACAGGAGCACCCTTGCTCCATACCACCCTATCAGTGGGGGGACTAAGGATTTTATCCGGCCCCTTTGGAATGGGCTCAACAGTGTCCAGTTCCTTCCATGCCCTGGTAGTGATGAGATCTACCAGGGGATCGGCGGGAGGGGACACCGAAGAGGTAGATGGGCCTGCATCAAACGCCTCCAGGAACACAGACTAATCCGAGGAAGGCTTTTGGGCTGACCACCCCCCTCTAATTCGAAGCATTTCCATAGTGTCTCCAAAGGAGACGTCCTCGGGGGGGGGGGATGACCTTGGGGAACCTTCCCCTTCCTCTAAATCTGTGTCTTCTGTCAAAGAGTCAGGTGAGTCCAAGTGCCTCCTCTTGCACTTACATTTGTGAGGGACATCCTCGGGGGGGGGCTGTCCGAAGAGGCCTCACCAACCACATCTTGTTCCTCTAAGGGAACGACCTGGGACGTAAGCGCAGGCTGTCCCTGGGGCCAGGTGATGAAAGGTAGGCCCGTCTGAGAGGGAGTGCAGGGTTGATCCGTAGTTGGAGCCCGGGGCCTGGAATCCCTCGACAATACCCTCTCCACTACATGGAACGCCGAGGGAGAACTGCTCTCTCCAGGATCTGAAAGCAGTCCCCTCGGATCCGATGTGTGGATGGGGACCGGCGCCGAAGCAATTGGATCCAAAGAGCCAGTATGCTCCAACCGAGCTGGAGCCGAAGACACACTGACCCCTCCGGATCCGAAGCTCAGCTCTTGACTCGGAGAGCTCGAATCCGAAAAGGGACCCGACAAACTCGAGGGTGCGGTCAGAGCCGAAGTACGAAGCACTATCGGCGCCGAACCTCCCCCGGCTCCTATGCAACCCGGATCCAAAGGCTCCGAACCCCGAAAGTGGGTCGGAGAAGGAGCAATTGGGGCGATAAAGGGGGTCGAGCTCCCCCCCAGAGGGGGGGAGGCATGAGCACTCCCATCTGCAGCTGGGCTTGGAGTAACCTACGCATCATCCGGTCCATATCTGCATCGGACAAGCTTCGGGTAGACCTAGAGGAGGCCAGCGAGGCGGGCCGGGAGTGCCTCCTCAATGACCTCGACGGCGACCGGGTCTCCTCCTCCGGCTCCAGGGAGAAGCGAGGTGAATGGAACTGGGAAGGAGAAGCAGCTTTCTTAGCCGGCGGAGCTGAGGAGGAAGACTCGGCCCGCCACTTGTGGTGTCTTTCCTTCTCCCAAGCATCATCCCTCTCCTTCTGGCCCAAGGTGGGAAGTTGAGTCCCGGCCAGTGGAGCAGATGTGGAAGGGGGCACTGCCGTGGTCGCGGCAGGTTCCACCATGGGAGAGGAGGCCGAAGCCGAATCCAGGGGCAAAAAGTCCCGCCAGAATCAGCTTCGATCTCCTGTCCTTTAGAGCCCTGGGGTTGAAGGCTGCACAAATAGTGCAGCCTGAGGAAAGGTGGTCAACCCCAAGGTAAATAACACACCGAGTGTGGCCATCCGCCAGGGATAGCTTATGGCCACACTCGGTGCATTTAGAGAAAAAGGTTTTTGGGGCCTCAGACATAGTTAAACTAAGAAAAACAACACAAGGCCCAATACACACACCTTCACACACACGGGGAGGAATAAACTACACTAAAAATTAACCAGATAACAATATTAAAACTAAAGGGTTTTAAATACAAGGGCAACAGACAAAACAACAAGCAATACTACACTACAGAAAAATTAGAAAAGCAATATTTTTCTCACAGAACGACTAAAACCCACGCCTGGAACTCATTCAAAGCTGTTGAGTCAACTGCAGCAAACAAGATCTGAGGTCAGAGAGGGATGGCAGGGGATTATGGGTAAGGGGAGTAGCTTGGAGCTCGGATCTTAGCTGTTTGAAGCTGCCGGCTCAGATCCGATATGGATCCGATACCCACAGGTTGATGGACAAATGAAGTTAACTACTTCAGATCAGTACTTTAACAGGAGAAGGAAAAGTACCAACAGATGATATTCCTGTTGAAGTTTGGAAGCTAGGAAGGAAAAAAAAAACTGAAAGATCTGGAAGGTTTTGTTTAACAATACTTTAAGAGGAGAAGTACCAACATCATGGAACAAAGCTGTGGTAACTGTAATGCTTAAAGAGGGTAAAGATCCATCAGATCCAGCTTCATACAGGCTCATTTCAATACTAAACCATGATTATAAAATGTTAATGTCTATAATGTGTAAAAGAATTGCAAAAAAGTGGTGCCAAAATTGATAGATATGGATCAATGTGTTTTTCTGAAGGGGTGGCAAACATGTGACAACATGATGATCCAGAGGGAAGCAGAATATAAGAAAATACTACTGTTGTTGTTGGCTGTTGATGGAGAGAAAGCATTTGACGGAGTAAGCTAAGAATTTATAAGCAGAGCAATGGAAGTGTTTGCATTTTGTGATAAAATTCTAAGGTTGATTAGGAGAATATATGAGGGATCGAAGGCAAAAATTAAAGTGGGTGGAGTTCTCTCTGATAATTTCTGCTTAAGGAGCGAAACCAGGCAGGGGTGTTCTCTCTCCCTTTTGTTATTTGCATTACATTTAGAACCACTGGAAAAGAAAATAAGGGACTCAGAAATTCAAGGATATAATTGGTATGGATATACTGTACGGTTATACCGTATATGTTGTACCATGGATCTGGACTGGTCTGGCGGGACTGGTTGGATGACTCGTTTTCTCAGCAGTGAGTATACCTGCACTGCTGCTTCCTCCTGCTGCGTGGGTGGGACGTCCTGGAGGGCTTTGTTGGATGGGGAAGATCCTTGAAGGGGGCAAAATATCCTCTGGATAGGACTCGCAGCACCCACTGATCTGTAGTGATGGACTCACATTCTAGTGGGTGAAGTGACAGACGATCCCTGACTGCCTCCAGAGATGAACAGTCGGGCAACCCTTCAGGGTTGCTGACTGGGTTCATCAGAGAAAGGTTCTCAGGGACACAAAATTTCTAGGACCCCCTCTGCCTCTAGGGGGGTGCCTATCATATCCCCCTCTACCTTTGGGGGAAAGTGAGTCCTGAGTGCCCCAAGAAAACGCCTGAGACTTGCAGAACCATATCTTCTTCTGGCCTCGCTGGTTCCTGGAAAAGGACCTTTGAGGAGGTGAGAAGTGGACCCTGACAGTAGACAGTGTCTTCACGTCCTTCTAGCTCTGGATCAAAGTGTCTCTGACTGTCTTCCCAAAAAGTGAAGAACCATCATAAGGGGCATTGGTAAAAGACACCATGAAGGGCTCCGAGAACTGACATAAGCGGAGCCAGGTGTGGTGCCGGATGGCGACGCTTGACCCCCCCCCCCCACCAGTGCAGATCCCTCCACGGCTTGGAAGAGCAAACGCATAGACGTGTTGGCAACAGATTTTAAGGTGGCCATTTGTGCAAACGCCTTCCCGTCCTCTGCCAACATGGATCCTGGAGTTGACTCCATGACTTTCTTGACCAGATCTCTCTGGAGTCAAATAACGTGCACCATGTAATTCAGCGCCCTCACTCAGAAGGTCGCTGAAGCATAGACTTGGTTCCCAAAATGATCCAACGTTCTAGACTCTCGGTCAGACGGATGGACCGTGGAACTCTCCTGGGCGAGTTCCTTCTTGGTGGCCACCGCCACCAGCATAGCATCTACAGGGGACACTTTGTACCAGTGTAATTTGTCTGCGGGAGGGCTTAAGACCTTGTCCAGGCACTTCAGTATTGGCTCTATAGTGTCAGGCTCCTTCCATGCCCTAGATGTTATGAAATCTAGGAGTGGATCTGTAGGACGGGACACCCAACAGGTAGATGGGCCCAAGCCAAATACCTCCAGCAACACGGACTTGTCACAGGTTGGCTTTGGGGTGGACCACCCCCCTCTTTGGCAGAGGATCTCCATGATGCCTCCAAAGGAGACATCCTGGGGGGTGATCTTGGGGAACCTTCCCCTTCATCCAGGTCCAGGTCTTCTGTCAGGGACTCTGAGGGAGGGTCCAAGTGGCTCCTTTTACACGTATGCTTGTGGGGAGGGCTCTTCAGGGGGACTATCTGGGTAGGTCTCCCAAGTGGGTTGTTGCATGGCCGGAATGTCCTGGGGCATTATGGCTATGGGCTTTCCCTGAGAGGGCAAGATGGACGGACCTGCACTCCAGGCCAGAGGGGCCTGGATGGACTCATGAGATGAACAGTCAGAGGCCTCGACCCTGCGATAACCCTCTCCACCATGATGAATTCTGAGGGGGAACGGACCTCCTGGGCTGAACTAGTAGAAGCCGCGCCCCCCCCCCCCGATCTGACTGGGGAGTCGGAGCCGAGCCTCTAGGTGCTGAGACACCGAGGGGAATGCTTCTCTCAGACAAGCTCGGAGAAGAGAGCACTCCTTCGGATCTGTCCCTGAGGCTATGACTCCAAGAGCTCGGATCCGATCTAGTCAGATCCGACACACTCAAGGCACTGGCCGGCGTCTAGGTAGAAGGTACCATTGGCGCCAACCCTTCGACTCTGACTGTCCCCAGATCCATCAGCTCCGAAACAGCGGGTCAGATCGGAGAAGGTGTGATAGGTCTAAATACTGGTTGAAGACACCCGCTCCGGTGGGAGAAGGCCTTGGCAAGACCCCCATCTGGATTTGAGTGCGGATAAATCTCCGCATCATCTTGTCCATCTACACTTCAGATAGGCTTCGGGTAGAGTGGAAGGACGCCGCCGAAATGGGCCGGGAGAGCCGGTGGGAAGAAGGCTTAGGGGCGAAGAGCTAACTAGACCCTCGGGCTCACGGGAGAATTTTGGGGACCTGAGTCAAGGTGTAACAGGCCTGGAAAAAGGCTTAACCTTCGGTGGGGTGCAGGCCTCCAACGAGCGGTCAGGGGAGCACTTGCGAGGCTGGTCCTTCTTGACTTTATCCCCTTCCCCAGGCCTCTTGGTTGGAGGGTGAGACCCAGAGGCCGAGGAAGGGGAAGACGAAGTAGCAGCCACTGTTTTCGTAGCGGGGGAAGGTGGGACATCCGTCCCAGCAGTGGAGGGCAATAGGCCCTTGACAATCAGTTTGTCCCACCTGTCCTTAAGTGCTCCGGGGTTAAACCCAGTGCAAATAGGACAGGGGGACTGGAGGTGAGCCACCTCCAAACAAACCACGCACCGAGTGCAGCCATCCTCTGGGGAAACCTTATGGTTGCACTTTGTGCATCTTTTAAAACCAGGCTTTGGGGTGTCTGCCATGCATTAGCCAGTTCAAAAGAAACACACACACACACACACACACACACACACACACACACACACACACACACACACACACACACATACTAGCACGAGGAAAGAAAGATAGAAAAGCCTACAAGAAAACAAGCTACGAAGAACCCGGAGAAGGTATAGAAAGGTAGGAGTGAAAAAGATAGGTAGAAAAGTCCAAAATATTCCAACTTTCTTTTCAGACAATAACACTACCAGAATGGAGCTCGGACCATGCTGCTTCCTCTCAAGCGCCAAATGAGATCTGAAGGGAGACAGTGGCATGATGAGTAAGGGGAGGAGCATGGAGCTCAGAACCATAGCTGGGAAAAGCATTCGTGTTGGATCCGATATGGATCCGAGGATCCCACAAGTTGAAGAGCAAATGAAGTAAACTACTTCAGATCAGATGATATTCCTTTTGAAGTTTGGAAGCTAGGAAGGAAAAAAAAACTGATAAAAATCTGGAAGGTTTTGTTTAACAGTACTTTAAGAGGAGGAGAAGTACCAACATCCTGGAACAAAGTTATGGTAACTGTAATACCTAAAGAGGGTAAAGATCCAGCTTCATACAGGCCCACTTCAATACTAAACCATGATTACAAAATGTTTATGTCTATAATGTGTAAAAGAATGGCAAAAGTGATGCCAAAATTGATAGATATGGATCAACGTGTTTTTCTGGAGGGATGGAAAACATCTGACAACATAATAATCCAGAGGGAAGCAGAATGTAAGAAAATACCACTGTTGTTGTTGGGTGTTGATGGAGAGAAAGCATTTGACAGAGTAAGCTAGGAATTTATAAGCAGAGCAATGGAAGCATTTGCATTTTGTGATAAAAAAATAAGGTTGATTAGGAGGATATACGAGGGATCGAAGGAAAAATTAAAGTGTGTGGGTTATCTCTGATCATCTCTGCTTAAACAGAGAAATCAGGCAGGGGTGTCCTCTCTCCTCTTTGTTATTTGCATTACATTTAGAACCACTGGCAAAGAAAATAAGGGCCTCAGAAATTCAGGGATATAATTGGTGTGGAAGTCAAGGAAAGCTGGCTGTATTTGCAGATGACATTATTTTATACTTGACAAAACCAGAAAGGAACATTACAGTGCTGTGGAACATACTAAGCCAGTTTCTGATCTTTTCAAGATACAAAATTAATGAATTAAATAAAACAGAGGCAATAGCAGTAAATTATGTACTCACACACAAATTGGTTAAGCAATATCCATACTTATGGGGACATGATAAAATGAAGTATTTAGAAGTATAATTAAAAATTATTCCTGTGTGGCAGCTACACATATGTGGTAAGAGTCTGAACAAAAGATAACACAAAAACTGAGAAAATGGAAGCTTTGTTGTATGGAAATCAATAGTAAGATAAAAGCAGCTAAAATGTTTTTAGAGCCTTTAGTTTTATACACAGATCATGCATATTTTTATCAACAGAGGAGAAGTTGTGGATAGCAATTAATAAAGAGCTGAAGGATTTTATCTGGGAGGGGAAGATGGCAAGAGTCTAGTGGGATAAGCTTATTCTTCCAAAAAACAGGGCAGATTGGGATTACTCGATTTGAAAGGGTATTTCAGAGGAACACGGTTAAGGGTCCTATTCTTAGCACAAGCAGAAAAAAAGAAGTTATGTTCTTACCATAACATTCCATGTGTGTTGTCCATCTCGCTATTCATTCTTACTGGTGGGTTCGGAGCCGATCCTCAGCTCTGACTCGGCCGTTTTCACAAGCTTGAGGTCTCCAGCTAGCTTGAGGCTAATTCCCTATCCCATGATGCACTCATGCCCCAACTCAGATCTTGTTTGCCTCTAAGAAAAAGAGTAGACTACAACTAAAAACTATATACATATATGTATCTGTGGAACAAGCAACTGAAAAAGGTCAAGTCAAAAAGCTGTCCAAAAAGAATAAAGCCTAGATCCCCTCAAAGTCACAGGCTGGGGGTTGGAGGAAGGGACGTAAGTATGAATAGAGAGATGGACAACTAACATGGAACATTATGGTAAGAACATAACTTCTTTATGTGAAGTTGTCCTATTTCGCATTCATTCTTACTGATGGGACAGCGTCCCTAGCACCATTATTCCTGGGTGGCTCACGGGAGTACATTCTTCAGCACAGTGAGTGGACCCAAAGGATGCCCTGCCCCTGGAGGCCGTATCTACTTTGTAATGAGTAATAAAAGTATGTGGAGTTGCCCAAGTTGTTGCTGTATAAATGGTATCTATAGGCACTCTGGCACGAAAGGCTGAAGAAGTGGCAATTGCTCTAGTTGAATGAGTCTTTATTTTACCTGGCAGTTCTTTATTCAGCGAATTATAAGTAAATGAAATACAGTCTGATAGCCATCTAGACAGAGTGGTTTTTGCTACCAGTGTACCTTTTTTTTGCATCTGAAAAAGACACAAAAAGTTGATCTGACTTCCTAAATTCCTTTGTTCTATGTAAATAGAAATGCAACTGTCTGTGCACATCAAGTTGGTGTAGCATGTATTCTGCCTTATTGCCATACTTGGGAAAAAATACTGGTAACTAAATGGTCTGATTTAAGTTTGACTCTGAACACACCTTTGGTGGGAAAGACAGATTAGTACGTAGAGAAACCCTATCATTATGAAACACTAGATATGGGGGGTTGATTGACAATGCTTGCAGTTCTGATACCCTTCTGGATGAGGTGATGGCCACTAAGAAGATGGTTTTCCAAGTTATAAATTTCAGATGACACGATGACGCTGGCTTAAAAGGTGGAAGAATTATTCTTAAGACAAAATTGAGATTCCATGGTGGTAGTGGAGATTTTATTAGTGGCTTTAAGAGATAAGTGCCCTTTAGAAACGCTTTGCACAATCTATGTGACATGATGTTTTGTCCATTTTCACATAGATGAAAATTTGAAATTGCTGCTAATTGCACCCTGATAGTAGCAGCTGCTGCACCTTCTTCGAAAAGCTTTGCTAGGAATTCTAGGACAGAAGAAAGAGATGCAAAAAAAGGGTCAATCTTATTCTGTAGGGCCCAAAGACAGAATCTTTTCCATTTGCTAAGATACAATTTTCTTGTAGAGATTTTATGGGAAGATATCAAAATGTATCGAGTGATCGATGAAAGATTTTGTAACCTGGCTATGTTTGGAACTGAAGCAACCAAGCTGTCAATTGGAGGGATTTGAGAGAGGGGTGAAAAACTCCTGAACAATGTATCAGAAGATCCAGTACTGGGTCCAGGATCCAAGGTTCCTCTTGAAGATAAGGTTGTAGGAAGGGGAACCAAATTTGACAAGGCCAGTAAGGGGCTATCAGTATTAAGGTCATTCCCAACAATTTGGCTTTCTGAATGACTTTGGGTATTAACTGAAAGGGAGGAAAAGCATACAGGAGACCCAGGGGTCAATCGTGTATGAGTTCATTCCTCGGGGACTGCCCCTGAGGGGGAATCAGGGTGAAACAGTTGCTGCATTTTGTGTTTCTGGATGTGGCGAAAAGTTTGCAGCAAGGCTGGCCCCATCTGCAGAAAATGCTCGCTGCTACTTCTTGTTTGAGGGACCACTCGTTTGGCATCAGTATATGTCTGCTGAGTTTGTCCACAATCACTTTGGATTTCCCCGAGATGTGCATTGCTATTAGAAAGTGTTGGGAGAACGTCGCCCATTGCCATACTCTCAGGGCCTCTTGACATAGGGGATAAAATCTGGTTCCTCCTTGTTTATGTACCATACCACTGACATATTGACTTCTGAATTGCAATTGTTCCTACAGGTAGAGTCTTGGAATGCCTGCAATGCTAGAAGCACCGCTCTCATCTCCAGATCACTGAAGTGCAAGTGAATCTCGTGTTTCTTCCATGTGCCTTGGGCTGTTCTTCCAAGATAATGCCCCCCCAATCTGGGAAGCATCCGTGGTCACTGTGGCTAGGGGTGCTGGAGGAATAAAGGGTTTCCCTATCGTTATTTGGCCTGAATAAAACCACCAAAATAGATCCTTTTTAAAAGCGGGTGTCAGTTATTTTGTGGGACATTGGGAGCATTTGCATCAACCAATGGGCAAAAGGAAGCCACTGTAAGATCCTCATATGTATGTGCGCCATAGGAACTATTGTGATAGAAGCTGCTATTGTGCCTAGAACCTTCAGAACCTCTTGGCTTGGGCTTTTGTTTTGTGCAGGAGATTCAGCACCTGTTTTCAAAGGACCTGAATCCTTTCCTCTGGAAGTTTTACCATCATTGTATTTGTGTTTAGCTCTGCTCCTATAAAAATGATATGTTGAGATGGCAATAAGGCAGATTTTTCATAATTGACAGCAATTCCCAACTCTGTAAATAGATGTAACGTCGTGTTCCTTGCTTGAAGTAGTAGCTGCTTGGTGGTAGCAGTTAGGAGCCAGTCATCTAAGTATGGAAAAACCTGGAATGCTAGCTGTCTCAGGTAAGCCGTGACTACTGCCATGCATTTGGTGAACACTCTGGGGGCTGTAGTGAGGTCAAAGGGCAGAGCTCGAAATTGACCTTGACCGGCTCCTAGCCAAAAGCGCAAGTGCCTCCTGGATGCCCTGTCCATTTTTATGGGGTAGTATGCACCCTGAAGGTCTATAGAGCACATCCAATATTATTTCCCTAGAAAGGGAAGTACTGACTGCAACGTGACCAATCCGGAACTTTGTCTTCTTCACTGACTTGTTTAGTTTGCTGAAATCCAGTATTGGTCTCCAGTCCCCAGTTTTCTTTGGAACTAAAAAGAACCTTGAGTACGTTCCGGATCTTAACTGGTCTGCGGGGACTGACTGGATGGCTCTTTTTGGGAGAGGTGGGACTGAAAAGGGTACTGAGTAACCTCTGGATATGATTCTTTACACCCATGAGTCTTTTGTAATTTTTAGTCAGGCGACTGGGTGCAAAGATAAGCATCCCCCGACTGCCTACAGAGTGGGACAGACAGGCTTCCTCTCAGGAGCGTTGAAAGGGTTTTCCGGAACAGGATTCCCAGTCACCCTAGTTCTGCGGACCCCCTCTGTCACATGAGCAGTGTCTTCCGTTACTTCCTCCTCCTCTGCCCCTGAAGGAGGACTCGCCATGTGTGTCAGAAAAACTCTATGGGATTTCCGGAATCACATCTTTCCCCCCTTTTTTTCCTTTGGGATATGGGTGGAAAAACATAGTCTCACAGCAGAGAGAGTCTTTCCCTCTTGTTAATGTTAATGGTTAATGTTTCTTTTACCTTCGCTCCGGAAAGGGACAAGCCATCAAAGGGGGGTTTTATAAAGGATGACTTGAAGGGTTCTGCATAATTACAGAGGTGCATCCAGGAATGTCTACTAAGGGCGATTCCTGAAGATGCTGACCTACTCGCCTCATTGGCTGCATAAGAGATAAACCTCATGGACGAGTTCACTACGGAGTTAAGGGTGGAGAGCTGGGATGACACTTTCTCTGATAGCCCCTCAGCTACTGAACCCTGGAGAGTATCCCCTAGCTCTTTAATGAGATCTCTCTGTAATCTAGTAAAATGGGTTAAGTAGTCCAGGGACCCGAGTGTGAAGGTCGCTGATGAAAACATGCAGTTTCCATATCTGTCCATTGTCTGCAAATCCTTATTCAGTGGATGAACAGAGAGGATGTTTCCGATAACTCCTTTTTAGTGGCCTTCGCCACCATCATAGCATCCACTGGAACACCTTTTGTTAGAACCCTTTTGTCTTGTGGACTGGTTATGAACTTATTCGCTCTCATAGGGACGGGCTCCACTGTGTCTGGAGACTCCCACGCCTTTCGACAAAGTAATTCTAAGAGCTTGTCGAAAGACGGAGACACTCAAGAGGTGGAATATCGAGACCCGAAAGCTTTCAGGTACACAGACTCCTCTTCATTAGGGTTAATGGACTTCCAGCCACCTCTCTGCTTTAGGATCTCTAGGATGTCTGGAAAGGAGACATCTTCAGAGGGTGACCGTGGGGGCCCTTATGATTCATCGAGGTCCGTGCCTGATGTAAGTAACTCCTGTGGGGAGTCTAAATGCTTCCTCTTGCAAGTCTTCTTTCAAGGAGCCTCTTCAAAAGGGTATTCTGGAGAAGTCTCGAAAGACAAGGGTCCACCCACCGGGGCTTCCTGAAGCTCTGGGTCTCTACGCCTTTTTGGAGTTGGTTCTGCCAAGACAGACACTGGTGCTTTAAGGGATGGAATGGGTGCAGCAGATGGTGAGGCTGTCTCTGAGGACAGACCTCTCCTCATAGCTCCGAAGGCTCTACTCCCCTGGGCTGAGGAACCCTCCAGTTCCAAGGAATTGATGGACACTACTGGTGCCAGAGGAGCAGGCTCTGAAGTGAGGTAAGGGCCAAGCTCACATGAGCCGAGGCTCCGAGAGGAAGAGTCAGCTCCGACAAAATATCAGCTCCACTCAACCCGGACCCGACTGGCGAGTGTCAGCCCCTAGACTCCACGGACGGCACCGAAGTACTCAGAACAGTCGTAGCCAAAGAATCTGGGGTAGGTCTCAGTTCCAACAAACCCGTCACCATTAGCTCCACACATTCCAGCTCCGAGACCACTGGAAGAGGACCACTGGAGGAGGAATCGAAGAAGAGAGGAAAGGCCCAGTTGGTTCCGAAGTCCTAAGGGTCAGTTCCAATAATTTTGCTAGTGCCAGTGCCTTTAGTAGTCCCTGCACAACACAATCCACATCCAAATCAGAAAGACTTTTTGAGGACCTAGTCGAGGGGGCTGGAGATGCTGATACCTGAAGAATAGGTTATCTCAAGGTTGGAGATACCAGCTCCAGTGCAAGGGACAGCTCCTTGTAAAACCATCGGTTCCGAAGGCAGTGGCGCCGAGGTTGAAATTTTTGTAGAGTGAACTTCTTTAGAAATAGTCAGAGACAATCTTGGTGCCCTTTTAGATGGCTCCAACTCTGATGAAGTAGAAGAATCTTTTACAGGATATTTTAGAAGTCGATGACTTACTTTTCTGTACTTCTTGACCTTGTTCAGGGGCTTCAGTGAATGAGGACTTTAAGAGCCCACTTAAAATCAGTTTGCTTTTCCTCTCCTCCAGGACTCTTGAGCATATAGGAATGACATGTAGCACAAAAATCCTGCAAATGAATTGCTCCCAAGCAATATACACAGTCTGTGTGGCCATCAGTTAGTGACATTTTTTCCCACACTCAGGACACTTCTTAAATACATTTTTAAGGAAGTTTGTCTTAAATCCAGAAGGTTTTGCAAGGAAAGTATTGGCTTGAACCCCTCTAATTTAAACGAGGTTATAGCACAACAAATATCTATAAAAGCAATTACTAGAATCAAAGGGAAAAACACACACATACACACACACACACAATAATCTTTTGAATAAAAGGAAAAAGGAGTCCTCTAATAAAACGGACTACTGCAAGTATAATAAGGTTAACTGCTAACAACTAACTGATAAACGGAAATGCTAACTACCTACATAAACTCTACTACAAAGTTAAACACTGCATACTATAACAAGCGAACTATCAAAATATTCTCTTTCGAGGCAAAAAATACACAACTCTAGCAAAAGCTATTATTGGCAATATTAATTCTGAAGAAAGGGGATAGGGTAAGAACAGGCCAACAACCAAGGACCTAAGTTATAACTAAAAGATTACATTTTAACAAAACGAACAGTAAACTGCACTTAAAGTTACATTTTAGTCGAATTTGATCGAAAGTTTGTTTGTTTGTTTAATTTAACTGTTGAGGCTGCCCACTAAAGTGTGCTAGCCTGTGTAACTGATTTATTACTGTCTCTGCATTTTCTGTGTGTTTCTATCTAAAAACAAAAAAAACAAAAAAATAATCCTTGTTTTCCCGCCTCTCCTCGACTAGTTTAGACCAGTTTACAGGCATTGCTGTATTCTGGGCTGTGGTGTAGTTCCTGTGTTGTCCATTACCTTACTTGGATAGAAGGAAGTTTCTTTGCTCACCAGTGGGAGTGGGGAGCCTTGAGTAGCCTACCTGTCCCTGTAGGAAGTGACCTCAGCACAAGAGCTTTAGTAATTGGTTGTTTTGGACCATTTCTAGCTCTTTTGTAGTTCCCAGTTTAAAATCCGCCTCTGGGTGTTTTTTTCTGGCTATACTGCTCAGACAAGCTCCTTGTGGTCCTAGCTACAGAGAACTCAGAAAAGCAACTACTTTCTGGATTTAAGTATCTTTGCTGGTTTTTTTACTTGGAATAGCTTCTGTAGCTTAACCTGAACAAACTTAAACTGTTTTTTAGCTGTTTGCTGCATTATTTTAAAATCTGCACTTAAAGTTACTTTTTAGTCGAATTTGATCAAAAGTTTGTTTGTTTAATTTAAATGTTGAGGCTGCCCACTAAAGTGTGCAAGCCTGTGTAACTAATTTATTACTGTCTCTGCATTTTCTGTGTGTTTCTATCTAAAAACAAAAAAAACAAAAAAATAATCCTTGTTTTCCCGCCTCTCCTCGACTAGTTTAGACCAGTTTACAGGCATTGCTGTATTCTGGGCTGTGGTGTAGTTCCTGTGTTGTCCATTACCTTACTTGGATGGGCTGTGGTGTAGTTCCTGTGTTGTCCATTACCTTACTTGGATAGAAGGAAGTTTCTTTGCTCACCAGTGGGAGTGGGGAGCCTTGAGCAGCCTACCTGTCCCTGTAGGAAGTGACCTCAGCACAAGAGCTGTAGTAATTGGTTGTTTTGGACCATTTCTAGCTCTTTTGAAGTTCCCTGTTTAAAATACACGTTTGAACGGTTTTGCATGGTTGTGCGCATAGCGCAGCTCCGGTTAAACTTCTTCTGGCTCTGCCAAGTCTGCTCTTCAAATTTTCCCTTAAGGAAGCTCTACTCTTAGTATAATCAGACTACTCGCTATATTATAAGCCTAGCACTTGTTCTCAAAACTTCTCTACTAAGTAAGCACTCTCGTACTAAGTAAGCACTACATCCACCTACCACCCCTGTGAATATCCACTTCCCTTAAAGGCACAGCACTCCCTTATACTGTTCTAGCATGTCGAGTGGCAGATTTCTGGCGTCCACTCCAGTTCACCTGGTAAATCTGGGTATCTTGAGACAATGCTACAATTGTCTCATGTACACAGACAACCCTCTCCTCCTCCCAACAAACACAAATACATGTGAGAGATGCAACTATATAGCCAAACTGGAGGCTGAACTCTCTCAACTCAGGGCTGGCACGACCAGACAGGAGGAGATGGTAACCACACACACAATAAACCCAGTCCCACATAGACCTACCACAACTGCAAACCAAACACATAAAAATACAAAGACATACTCGGAGGCTCTAATAAAAAACTTACCAAAACAACAGAGGCTCCCAAAGCAGACATCCAAAAACCCATCACCTCAAAACAAAACACATCCAACACATACTTCAATAAATCAGTGTGTCAATCAATCACAGCCCTTAAGGCCAAACACCATGCCTGATACACTAGTAATATGTGACTCTATAGTCAGACACACTGATGTCCTGCTTACCAGGCTGAACAAGGAGAGGGTGACTGTGAGCTGCCTATCGGGAACTAGGATCCGCCACATAACACATGCACTCAGGTCACTCCAAAGCAAGTACAAATATGACTCCGTCATTGTCCATGCTGGCGTGAATGACCAGTGACGTACCTCCCTGGACTACATGAAAAGAGACACAGAGGAGCTCTCTGATTATGTAGCCCAGGCTGGTATGACTCTGACACTGAGCAGCATCTTGCCCTCACCAAGAATGATGCCACAATACAAAGACAAGATGATCAGCTTTAATAATTGGCTCAAGTACTGGTGTCATTCTAAGGGGATCCAATGTCTGTCTGCCTAGGATGACATGTTGGACAAGCCACGCTGCTTCGCAAGGGACAGCTTGCACCTGTCATCACTGGGCTTCCGGATATTGGCTAAGGCTGTTGCCACCCCCATATTGCCTTTTTTAGGCAAGGCTCAAAAGACAAACTCACCTCCTTAGAAAACAAAAATGGAAAAAAACTAAGGGTAATGCTGCTCAACGCCAGAAATCTAAATCTCAAGTTGCAGGCTCTCGATGCACTCCTCAGTATGGAGAACATCGACGTCTGTGCAGTAACTGAAACCTGGTTCAAGGCTCCTGAGAGCACCCCAGCGCTACCAGGCTATACCTCGTATCATGCTTTTCGGCCCCAAAACCCGGGCCGAACCACAAAGGGAGGGGGAGTGTCCATATTCATCAAGGACCCCCTCACCTCCAGGTTAGTAGCAACACATGAAGCATCGGAGACCATACAGGTGCAACTAACCATAGGCAAAACTGCTATACAACTGGTAGCATGTTACAGACCACCCTCCCAATCTTAGGAACCCCACTCACACCTTCCTGAAGACATTGGAGGATACGAATATATCACAAAATACCATCATACTGGGAGACTTCAACTACCCAAACATAGATTGGGTACATTATTCTAGCCCTAACACTCTAGCCCAAAGGTTCCTGGAATTCATAAATTCAAATGCACTGGAACAACTAGTCACCTCTCCCACTAGGGGAGATAATATACTAGACCTGATCATCACAAACATGGGGACAAAATGCTCCACACCGGAAATTATACCTCTCACTAGTGAGATCTGACCACAAACTAATCACCATGGATATACATATCCCACTTCCACCCCCAGCACAAAAGACCACAGTGAAAAACTTCTCAAAAGCAGACTTCACTCTTCTTAAGACTGAGATGGCATCCTTTAAGCCCACTGGGCCAGTGGATACCACGTCCCACAATGCCGAATCCTTCACAAATGCTTTCTATGGACATCTCCAAGAAGGCATGGATCATGCAATCCCAAATAAATCCAAGTCCCTCTCCACCAAAGGCAAGCGTCCTGTCTGGTGGACCTCAGCCATTAACAAATTGTATAACAAAAGAAGGAAGCTACTGCACGACAGAGCAAAATCCCATAAAGGGAAGACATCTCCGATCAACACTAGCAGAAAACTACGTTCTCTCATAAAAAACTTCCAAGGCCAACTTTGAGAGAAAAATCGCTAAGGACACTAAAGATAACCACAAAGCCTTCTTCAGCTATGTTAGAAACCTGGGCGGAAACCCTCAGATATGCTCAGAGTTAATTCACAACAACAAAAAATACACTGAACCCACAGATATTGCCAACATTCTGGCAGACAGGTTCAGTGCAAATTTCTCCCCTCCCTCACCTCCAAAAGAAGAAATACTTATCCCAGCTGAATGTAATCTCCCTGTCATCTCAGATGTCCAAGTGAGAGCCGCCCTCCACAAAGCTAAAAACACAGCATCAATGGGACCTGACGGTATCCCGGGTTGCGTGCTACGTGAACTCCAAGAGGAGCTAAACCCACACATAAAAATGCTATTTAACCTTAGCCTTACTACAGGATATGTACCTTAACACTGGCGTACAGCAACAGTGGTCCCACTCCACAAAGGGGGTACCTCTACAGACCCTGGGAACTACCGCCCCATAAGCTTAACCAGCCTGGTCTGCAAAGCTATGGAAAGAATCATTATGGAACTCATAAACAGAGACACTGGGGACCTACAGACACTTGACCCCACCCAGTTCGGCTTTGTAAAGGGCAGATCCTGCCTTTTGAACCTGGTTGACTTTTTCGAAACAGTCACTAGAGCCATTGATGAGGGCAAAGCAGTCCATACAGCCTACCTGGACTTGGCTAAGGCCTTCGACACAATACCCCACTCAGGCATCATAGATAAGCTCAACAGCTTAAACGTAAACCCTTATGTCACTAGATGGGTTGCAAACTGGCTAAAGGACAGAACCCATAAAGTTAAATACGCTGGAGCAATGTCTGACTCAAAGCCAGTCACAAGTGGTGTCCCACAGGGATCTGTCCTGGGACCCCTCTTGTTCGGCATTTATTTCTCAGATGTTAAAGCAAACATGGGAGGGTTGTGGCTGACAAAGTTCGCAGATGACTGCAAACTAGGAGCCATAGTCGATACACCAGTGGACACATACATCCTACAAAAAGGCCTTACAGAAACGGACAACTGGTGCCGGAGTCATGGTCTTAAACTAAATGCCAAAAAATGTATAGTCATCCCCTTTGTGATAATTTGTGGGTACTTTGTTTTTCCCATAGACAGCAACCCACTGAGTACGGAAAAAGTAATCAGAGACCTAGGGACCCAAGTCGACAGCGACCTCTCATTTGACACCCACATTGCCAAAGTGGTTAGAAAAACATTCTACCTTACACACCTTATCATTTAGGGATTCACATCCAGATCCAAGGATGTCATTGTACCCCTATACTCCTCCCTCATCAGACCCATGATTGAGTACAATGCCCCATTTGGTATGTACCTCACCCGGCATTTGCAACAGCTGGAGAGACCATAAAAGTACCTCACCAAGAGGATCAAGGGTCTCCAACATATGTCTTATTCTGCCAGACTAAAGAAACTCCAGCTCTATTCAGTAGCATACCGCCTGCTCAGAGGTGATCTCTGCTGACGTACAAGGCCATGTCCAATCAGGAACTGATGGACATGCTCCACCTCAAAAAATCCAAATCCATCAGAACCACAAGAGCTAAAGACTTAAACCTCGGCACAAGTATGAATAAGACATGCTGGAGGGATAGATTCATAACCCAGAGGCTTCCCATGCTCTGGAACAAGATCCCAGTTCATGTTAGGCAGAGCCCCTCACTGACTCTCTTCAAGAGAAATCTTGATGAGTGGATGGGAGATCGTAAGTTTACCCCAGGGGTCACATCTGTGTCACTACTAGACAGGGGCACAGTAAACTAATTATTTTCTATAAGGGGACCTTCACTGTGTCACTACTAGTCAGAGGCACAGTATTCTAAATCTATTCTGTGCATTTTTTGTACCATTTCATGGGGTGGCGAAAGCCACATCACTATGGCTAGGCTTACAAATGCCCCAGGGCAGATAGCCTAGTACTACACTATGAAACTATGAAACTGTAATGAGGATAAAGACCTCCAAACTATTTTTTTTAAAGAAACTATGTAAATTTAACTGTAAAATATTTTGAAAAGTCTGTACTTAGTCTGAGCTAGCATAGAAATCTCTTGATCTGTTTCTGGGGCAAACGAGATCTGAGTTGGAGCACTAGTGCATCATGGGATAGGGAATTAGCCTCCAGTTTGTGAAAACGGCCGAGTCGAGCTGAGGATTGGCTCCAAACCCATCAGTAAGAATGAATGCGAGATAGGACAACTTCACATCTATCATTCAAAGTGGAAAGGAATGATGATGAAACAGGGGGGAAGGCTCAAGAAAAAAGGACAGACTGGGATTTTGGATGCAGGCCTTTAAGGAGAAAAACAGTTATCATTCAGAATATTATATTGATAAAGTAGCAGAAAGTATTCAAAAACTAAGTCAACATGGGACTGGAGAAAGGAGATTCTGCAAACAGGGATGACTGCAATTAGGGATACAGAAAATAGGCAAGAGGGGGCTGGAATTTATTGGAGAAAACTGGAAAAGGAACCAAAGTACTGGGAGCAAATAACTAGCCAGGGAAAAGTAATAGAATGGGAAGACGTCAAGAACTTATTTGGACTGCATTAGAGATTGCCTTCCCTATCACGGGAAATGGGAGGGGGGGTCCTAAACAAAAGACCAGCATTGGTAGAGTTTTTAGTAGGATCTAGAACAGAAATTGCCCTTAAGAAAAGAATAATTAGTAGAACATATACGATGTGCATGATAACTCAATCAATCAGAGGAGGTTAGAAAGGCTTGGGAAGAGAGACTCGATAAGCAACTCACAAGGCAACAATGGGGGGATATATGTACATCTCCCAAATATGCAACAAACGTCTAGATGATTTAGAATCTTTGCTTGGAAATGTTTACAAATATATTTTTATATCCCAAGTAGGCTCCAAAGAATTTTTTCCTCGGGTAGACAGTAAATGTTCGCGGTGTGATGGGGAAGAAAGAAGTAATTGGGAACATATTTTCTGGGAGTGTAATGAGTTGGCAAACGTTAAATATTCCCTGAAGACTTCTCTGTCAGACATGCTGGGCGAGCAAATTGGTGTAACAAAGGAAATTGTTTTTCTTTTTTGAGCTGTGATACAGAATCAGAATTGCCTAGACAAAGTAAAGCCTTGCAGAGTCTAATTATGATGGCTGCCAAAAAAGCAATTAATAGAAAATGGGAATCTAAGTCTAAACCAACTTTACTAGAAACAGCAAAGATAGTAACGAGATGAAACAACTGGAATTGGGATCTGTAGAAAAGAGCTGGAGGAAATTACATAGGAAAAAAACAGGAAGTGTGGGATGAATGCCCGCAGAGGAGAAATGAGGTTTAAAAGAAGGCAGGATTTAAATGAGCTATGTTTGGCTGACTGACAATGGTCAGATATATTATAAGTGATGCATAACCTTTGCAGCTACAGTTGTGTCGGCATGGTTTGTAATCTATAATGTTTGCATGTTTGCAGATAAAACTGTGTTGGTATGGTTTATTTTCATTTAGATGAATGTAAGACTGCCTGTGTCATACATGATAATTTAATAAATAAGTTTCTTGTTTAAGAAAAAAAAAAAAGATTTTAAGCTGGACATTAAGCAAAACATCATGGACAAAGGAAAAGGTAAGTAATACTCAGTGTAAGGCGGACCCCAGCAGTGATACAATATGAAAAAAGGACAATAATTGATTTGTGGTAACAAGGGAAGAGGATTACATTGGTATGTGTATGCACACACACACACACACACACACACACACACACACAGATATATATATATATATATATATATATACATACATACATACATACATAAATACTTCACCTAAAAGAAGAAGTTATGTACTCACCATAACGTTACATCTGCAGTGAAAAAGTCACGAAAGAACCACCATGGACATCCGGGTTCCTATCAGAAGAGCGAACGCTTAAATTAGCAAATGCTCTTATACTGAACTTTAAAACGTGAAACCTGAAAATGTCGAAGGCACGGTACATCGATTTTCTTCCCAGGGAAAAAAATTGATGGGCCGTTCTCTGGACTTTGCTGTTTTCTCCACTGTGGTGTGATCTCGGAGTTTATATATTTAAGTTGGGGGTGTGGGGGCAAAGCCCCCCCACTTTATTTTGCCTGTAAACTGTTTTTTTTTTTTTTTTTTATCAGCAAATTTTTTTCTGTGGGGGAAAAATTCGGGGATCCGTTCCTTCAACATTTTAAGGTTTTGCGTTTTTAAGTTTGATAAAAGACTGTTCGTTATTTTTAGCGTTCGATCTTCTGATATAGAAACTGGACATTCAAAAAACTCTTAAAATCATTTATTAAAATGAACCCTCAATAAAAAGGAAATGTTTATAGCAGAATCCTTATGGAAAAATATGTAAAGACACAAAAAGATGCACCATTCAGGACGGATAAGCGCTTTCAGGTTTTCCCTTCCTCAGATCCTGGGGAGTGCTACAAACATTTCCTTTTTATCAGGGGGGGGGGTTGTTTTAATAAAGGATTTTAAGAGTCTTTTGGATGTCCATGGTGGTTCATTCGTGACTTTTTCACTACATTGCCCTTTTTTCATGGAACAACTTCAGCTTCTAACAGGTTTGTTTTGGATTGTTCTATAATGTTACATCTGTGTTATCCATTTTCATTCTTCCCCAACAAGTGTTTGGATCTGATCCTGGGATCTGACTTGGCCACTTTTACAGCTCGTGGATAATGAAAACTCTCAAGCTCCTCCCTTACTCATAATGCTCTAGTCCCCCTCCATACCACAGATCCTGTGTGCTGAGCTTATTGCTAATTAAAATCCAAGGAATAACCATTATATGAGAAACCAGTATCCGGAGCTCAAAGACAGGAAGATTTGCTCCCTTAGCATTTTCTCATTCTTCCAGAAGTCACAAACAAACTGGTAGAGGGTTGGAGGGAGGGGAGTTCAGGAAGAATGAAAATGTGACAAAACAGATGGAACATTATGGTGAGCACATAACTTCTTTATCTGCTGGTGTCAATTTTCATTCGTTCTTCAACAAGTAGGACAGATTCTCCAGCTATCTGAATCCCAGGTGGACTCTAAGGTAAGATATTCCTGAGCAATGTTGAGTCGAAGGCTGATCTTCCCCTAGAGACCAGATCCAACTTGTAATAAGTAATAAAGGTATGATGAGGATTAGCCCAAAATGCAGCAGCACAAATGTCATTCATGGAAATTCTGGATAAAAATACTGATGAAGTTGCCATGGACTTGGTTGAATTAGCTCCCAAAGGTTTTGGCAAAGATAAACTAAATTTGTTGTAGACAAGGGAAATCCAATAAGTTAGCCAACTGGCTAAATTTACGTCAGTAACTGGCTTGTCCAGTTTTGATTCCAAAAAGGAGACAAACAATTGATATAATTTTTGGAATTTTTCCGTTCAATGCAAAAAGAAACATAACTGTCTGCGAATGTCTAATAAATATAACATGTATTCCCCTTTGCTCAAGAAATTTGGAAAAAAAAAACTGGAAGACTGATAGATTGACTGATGTTGGATTCTGACACCACCTTAAGAAGGAAGGATGGGTTGGTTCGTAACCATACCTATGTTTATGAAAAATTAAATAAGGAGGCTTAGAAGATAAGGCTTGAAGTTCTGAGAGACTTCTAGTAGAAGTTATGGCTAGTAAAAGATAAGTTTTCCAGGTTGGAAATTTTACTTCACTCTTTGCGGATGGTACAAATGGAGATTGAGTTAAAGCTTGTAAAACTAAATTCAAACTCCATAGTGGAGATGGATCTTTAAAAGGGAGTCTCAGAAGTAAGGTGCCCCTTATAAAAGACTTAAACTTCTGAAGAAGCTAAGGCAGAATTGTGTATATGAAAATTAGAAATGGCAGCTAGTTGTTCTTTAACAATCGAGGAGCTAGCCCCTTCATTAAAAATTGTAGCCAAAAACTCAATAACTTTAGGTACTGGTGCTGAAAAAGGGTCAATGGCATTCTGTTGTGCCCAAAAAACCAAATCTTTTCCATTTACTTCTGTAAATCCTCCTAGTGGAAGCTTTATGGGAAGACAAAAGAATATGATGGACAGGGGAGGATATCAATGGAAGTGGAGAAACTATTTTAGGCCTAAAATATCCGGATGAAATCATGTCTGTTGGGTGAAGCATTAGGTCCAGAAATGGATCCAGAATCCATGATGGCAAACTATATGAGGCCAAAGAAAGGGGAACCAAATCTGATGAGGCCAATAAAGGGAAATGAAAATGACTGTGCTCTTCACTCTAGATACTTCCTGGAGAAACTTGGGAATTAGGGGGTTTGGATAGGTAAGGACAGAGAAAATCAGTGGGGCCAATCATGGAGGAGTGCGTCACTTGGTGATTGCCCCAGTGGGAGGATCAGGGCAAAGAACATGCTGCTCTTGTTGTTGAGGGGAGATAAAAAGAGGCTGCAGCAAAGTTGGCCTCATTGTCGGAATATCTTTTCTGCAATTCTCATGTTGACAGATCAGTCATGATGCAAGAAAATGGACCTATTCAACCTGTCTGCTATCACATTGCATTTTCCCAGAATGTGTGTTGCTATCAGAAATCGAATGGATGAGAACGTCCACTGACACATTCTCAGAGCTTCTCAACACAAACTGAATAATTTGTAACCTTGGTAAGGGAAGGCAGGCTGTCATACAATACTGAACAAAGCTCCTACGAACTCTAATACTTGAGATGGTTCTAGCTGGGATTTCTTGTGATTGATGGTAATTCCCAGGTGACAGCACAGTTAACAGTACATAATCTCATGCTTTTATAAGCAGATGCCTGGTTGGAGTGGTGATTAGCAAGTCATCCAAGTAAGGAAACACCCAGAATCCCTGCAGTCTCAAGTGGGCTGCTCCTACTACTGCCATACATTTGTGGAATACCCCGAGGGCTGTGGTGAGGCCAAGTACAGAGCTCTGAAATGCTGAGTGGCTCCCAGCTGGAAGCGTAGGCATCTTCTGGATTGTCTGTTCATTTTAATGGGATAGTACGCATCCAGAAGATCTATTAAGCTCATCCAGTCACACTGGTAAAGAAAAGGCAAAATGGACTCAGCCGTGACCATCTGGAACTTCATGTACTGAACTGATTAGTTCAGAATGCTGAGATCCAAAAACTGGTCTCCAGAACCTTATTTTCTTCGGCACTAAAAAGAATCTTAAGTAGGTTCTGGATTCTTTCTGGTTTGGGGGGACCACTTGGATGACTTTTTTCTAGTAGCTTTTTAACCTGTGCTGCTTCTGTCCTCTAACTGGTTGGAACATCAGGAATTTTGTTAATCTCTTAAGGGGGGAGGGTATTATATAACATCTGGAAATAATCCTCTGCATCCATGTATCTTTTGTAATCTCTAGCCAGAATCTCTGGTGCAGGGATAGATGATCTCCTACTGCCTCTAGAGTTGGACAATCAGACCTCCTTTCAGGAGTGCTAGTAGGATCTGTTGGAGAAAGTATCTCTAGATCCTTGATTCTGTGGCCTCCTATGCTGAGTGGGTGGTGTCTTCTGTTAGAGTTTCCCCCTCTGCTTCTGAGGGAACTGTCTCCACGTGAATCATGAAAAGGACCCTGGGACTATATGTACCACATATTTCGACAATTTCGCTGATTCCTAGAGAAGGTTCTTTGAGGAGTCAAAAAACATCTGCCCACTGCAGACAGAATCTTACCATCCTGCTCATGCCTGGATAGTGGTGTCTTTAACTTTAGGGCCAAACAAAGAACTTCCATCAAAGGCAGCATTGACTAAGGGGGACTTGAACAGCTATGTGAAATCATACAGTCACATCCAGGCATATTTCCTAATGGAAATGCCTGAACCACTGCCCCTGAGGTACCATCGGCTGCATATGGAATGAGCCTAATGTATGAATTTGAAATGTACCCTAGGGTAGCCAACTGTGAGGCAAAAGAGGTCTCTGCCTCAGAAGTAATGGTCCCGGACAGAGATTTGGCGAGTTCTTTAATCAAATCCCTCTGAAGTATGGCAAAGTGTGCCAAATAATTCAGTGGCCTAAGTGCAAAAGTTGCTGAAGCATATACATACTTTTCAAATCTGTCCAATGCCCTAGACTCCTTGTTAGGAGGATGAACACTGCGAGTTCCTTTTTGAGGCCGCCGCTATGACCAAGGCATCTACTGGTACTCCTTTTCTCCAAAATTCTTTACTTTTGGGTGGTGCCAGGATCCTGACTGGTCTCTTATGGATCAGCTCAACAGAGTCAGATACCTTTCCACACCCACCGAGAGATGAAATCATTGAGTTTATTTGTGGGCAGAATCACCCAGAAAGTAGATGGGCCAGCCTCAAAGGCTTTCCAGAACACCAATTCCTCTTGGCAAGGGTTGTCGGTAGACCAGCCCCCCCCCCCTTTGCTAGAGGATTTACAGAATGTCTCCAGAGAGACCTCATCATGTGGTCATCTTGGGTACCCTTCCCCCTCACGAAAAGCAATATCTTCCATGACGACTCTTGAGGAGAGTCTAAGAGCCTCCCCTTTTGCACTTTCTCTTCTTAGGGACTTCTTTCGCAGGATGTTGTGGAGAAGTATTACAAGATATGACTATGCCTTGTTGGGAAGCCTGGAGACATTGGGCTGGCTGTCCCTGTGGACCAGAATGATGAAACTCAAGGCACAAAGACAGATGGATTTGGGAAGAAAGATCTGAAGGGGGGATCATCCTTCCTCTAGGAGCATAGAAAACACTCTCCACTACTTCAAAAGCAGAGCAACTCCAACACCTCGGATATGGCAATGTCACTATGGCTCCGAGAGTCATCCTACTCTGACACACTCAGAGCCAGTCCTCTCAGAGAGAATACTGGAGTGGAAAATACAACGAACATCAGACCTGGCACTGATAGTTCCAGGATTCTCAGATCCAAGTGCTCTGAAACCAAAGGATGGCTTTGAGAAGGAACTAAAATAGGTGGAGTACTACTTGTAAAGGTCTCTGGACTTGAAGGGATAGGAGCCGGGAGAACTCACATCTGAATTTGTTCTGAGAGAAATTTACTCATCATTTTAACACATCTGCTTTGGTCAGGAAGCAACTGAAGAGATCTTGGAATAGTGACATCTCTTTAAGAAAGGTGATGGAAGGTAGGAGGTATTGGATCCAGAGATTCTAGTCCGAGGAATCTACTTCGGATCTGAACGTGTCGGATCTGACAAAGCAGATCTGGCATCATAAGCTGTCATTACTGACGGTTTTGCCTCTGGATCCGATGAAAGAGGATCCAATCATTTAATCACCTTAATAGGCAGTATGAATCGAGCTCAGAGAAGAAGATCCGAAAGGGTCCAAAGGACACTTCTTGCTCTCTTTTTTCTCCATTTTCTTGGGGGAATGAGCCCTAGATACTGTCTCAGAAAAAGTTGTAGGAAGTAATCCTTTTAAGATGATTTTTTTTATGATCCACTGGGGCCCAAGGATTAAAGGCTTTACATATTTCACAAGACACATTCAAATGGACCAGGCCTAGACAGTACACACACGAATCATGTGGATTTGACAGAGGAATTTTGTGGCCACAGGCCTTACACATTCCTTAAACCCTGATGATTTTTCAGCCATTCTGGAGAAAAAACTCCCACTAATAAGAAATAATTTTGTTTTGGAAAGAAGGGAAAGGAAAGGAAGAAAGTGAAAAGTTACCAACGATGGTAACTTGGTAACTAAAGGAGCTACTGCAAGGATATAGAATAAGAGGAAAATAGCAATAAGGGCAATATTAATTTACACTAAAAGGAGTAGAAATGATAAAAGAGGAGTATTACAGAATATAATGAGAAAGGCTAGACATACATAGTCTACTTTTACTCACAATCTAACACTAAAGCTCAAGAGCTAACAGAACCACATCTGTATGCGAAGGCGGCAAATGAGATCTGAGATATGGAGGGGACTAGGGCACTATGCATAAGGGGGGAGTTCAAGAGTTTTCAGTATCCACAAGCTGTAAAAAGCATCCGAGTCTGATGCGAACCTACTTGTTGAGGAAAGAATGAAAATTGACATCATCAGTCTACTTTATAGACCTTAGCAGAATTTTTGGGAGAAATAAAAAGCTATCAGCAGGAAATATTATTTTTGGGAGGGGAATGAAACCTGATTTGCCATAGTAAAAAGCTGCACTGGGAGTTCTGAGGGGGTATAAAAATGAAAGTGCCTGTTTATGTACTTTCTTCAGGCTGGAGGAAAATGCCACTTCTCCCACAGCCTCCAGATCTCCAAGTCCATTCCTAAATGTGAGTTGCCTGTGGTGTAGACAGACATCCTACCCCATTATGCTGGCTTGCAAGACAAAAGGATGAAAGTATGCAGAGAAAGACAGACTATATTAATCTATTATGGCGGAGCTATTGGTCCATAGGTTAAGGAATCAGATCCATAAGTGCCAAGCTCTGTCTCTCATCTCAGTAATGATTTTTTGCAAAGGTAGATGAACATATAAAAAACATAGCAGTTGCAGAAGAATGGAGTACATTGGCTGCCTAAGCTACTCCAGTGCTATTAAGATTAACCAAATAACCAGACATTAGAAACTGAAACAGCTGAATGGATATGTTTTAAAGTAAAGCATTTTCATCTTTTCCATAACAAAAACTTCATCAGAACATACCATATCCTTTAAGAAACATTTAAATAGCTTGCCTGATCACATGGCTGATCACATCCCAAAAACATGAGCATGTGACCCATTACTCCTACAGAGTTTAATGAGAACACAATTTGTTAATACGAGTCCAGACAATTATACTGATTTGAACTAACAATATTAGATAAGACAAAATTTCTTTGCAGCTCCACATCTTATCTATATAGCTTAAATCATGCTGTGGTGTGATAGGCTCTTCCTGGTTCCCAATAGAGAAAAATCTACTGGCTAATAACAATGTGGTTCCTTTGAGAACAAAATTGATATACATTTGACATTCCCAGACTCACATACGCAGCTATGCTTATTTTAGTTGACAAACTTCTGCAGAGTGGACTTCTCAGACCTTAAGCTTATTCTTCCTATGACTGTTCAAGAGTATAAAACTGGTAAAGCAACAACATAATCTAGACCTTTATCCTGGAAGATACCATCAATAACCTAATATCATGTATGTTACTTTGAGATGCCTGGCAGTTTCTACACTTCACCAAATTAAGATTAAATTAAGAGATCCCTTCAGTTGAAAGGAATGCAATAAAAGTAAAAAGTGATGCATGAATGACTGTAAACACTGAAGTTATACTTTTGTACACAATGTGTCTATTACAAAGGAAACTCAGCTGTTCTTTTATCTGGTATATCTATCTTGAGTTAAACTTTGTGATCTCAGATTTTTGGGAGAGTTCCATTTTTGTACAAGGTTAGGTACTGTTGAATATCTAGTTTGTATAAAACATTGTGCATTATCTTCAGTTGATTAATAATAGCATATTGGAAGTTGTCATCATTTGTTTTTTTTCTAGTGCTACACAATGGTGTGTTTTATACTTTTACTTATCATAAGAGAATACAGATCAGATAATGTAACACAATACATAACAGAAATCAGACTAGTAGAATAGTCCTCTTTTTTGTGATTCATGACCCACTAAATAGCTCTGCATCAGTTGAAAGGCTGGATCCAGTGTTAACTGCAACTGATTTAAAGGGGATGGGTATGGACCAAGAATAAAAGTTTATATAAATTATATTGAGTATCTGTTGTAAAGCAGACACAAAACCCATATGTCTTTAATAATCTATGTACACACATTTTTGAAATCTCCACCCCTACCCATAAGAAGAGGAGAGGAGGATCTAATCTAGCTAAAACCTCCTCTAGGATACCCAAGATTTCTTTTCTCTTTACTGCTGCTGCTGTTATTGCTGCTGCCTTCACATTCTAAGGAAGGGTCTTTTACTGAAAGAACCATCAGCAATTTGGGGTAGGAGCATTGAATAACAGATCACTTATTCCCATGGCACTCCCTTACTTTCCAGATCCTACAAAAGGCCATTTGATGCTTTTAAAATCCGCCTAAACTAGGAGCCTGCCGACATCTAACATATACATTTGCTAATATTAAAATGTTTTCCCCAAATTATGCAGGACATTTACCCTTATAAATGGTAACTGATAACTACCTTTTTTATCATTCTGTCATTGCCTTGGATCCCAGTAGAGCTTCTTTGTGCCATTTGTTGAGTCATTTCCCTCTCTGAAGTGATGTCTTGTGCTTTGCCACTGCAATTGCTCTATCAGACTATTTATTAGCCAACAACTAGTCCTTCTTATCCTCATCTTCATTTTTTATTTCCCACTTCTTCATGCACTCCTTCTAGACGTCTGCATTTCACTACCAACTTTCCTTGTGTCCTTTATTTCCATACCTGGCTCAGTCACACATCTGTTCTATACTCTTTACACATGCTGTTTTGAGACACTGCCTTTTTCTTCTTCAGCTCTACCTATTTTCTCTTCTTCCTTAGGTGTTAGCACTTTTGGAGAATTTCCTTGAACGTCCGTGCTTTTGCTCCTATTAAGTTCCAGGTAATCAGCCTGGTCTCTGTTGACCTTAAAGCATTCTCTGACCACTGCTTTCAGCTGAGTGTTGTCACCAGTGCCCTATATTAGGGGCCGACAATTTCACTAGTGGTGACTTTGCAACCTCTGATTGTACCCCAAAGCCCTTTTCTTACAAGAAGGACATTTACCTGAGTTGTAAGCTAATAAGAAGTTATGTACCTACCATAACGTTCCATGTTAGTTGTCTTCTCTCGCCTTCTTTCTTGCTTGATGGGTTCGGAGCCGATCCTCGGCTCCTCGCACTGCTAAGCTCGAGAGTCACTTTTACCAGCTCGAGGCAGCCCCATATCCCATGATGCAAGGCGGTAAGTACCCAGATCTCGTTTGATGACAAAGGGCAATAGCACCAAGCATAAAACACTTCCAAAAGGAAGAAAGAAAACTTACAGGATGGAAGAAGGACCAGGTCTGAATGGTCTTCAGCATAATAATTTCTTATAAAAGGTCTGTCCAGGCCTGGGGAAGGAGGGAGGGTCAAGAAAGAAGGCGAGAAGACAACTAACATGGAACGTTATGGTAGGTACATAACTTCTTAATGTTAAGTTGTCAATCTCGCCTTCATTCTTGCTTGATGGGACCGTCCCTAGCACCTCTGTCCTGGGTGGCTCAATGGAACAGACTCTTGAGGACTGTAGAGCCAAAACTGGCTCTGTCCCTGGAGGCCAAGTCCAATTTGTAATGGGAAACAAAAGTGTGAGGAGTGGCCCAAGTGGCTGCTGCACAAATAGTGTCTAAAGGAAGTCTAGCTTGAAAGGCTGTAGAAGTAGCTAAGCTCCTAGTTGAATGTGCTTTAGGTTTTGAGCACAGCTGTTTTCCCCTGAGCAGATAAATTTCAGAGATGACCGAAGAAAGCCATCTAGACAAGGTCACTTTAGAAACAGGAAGGCCTTTCTTATTATCCGCATAGGAAACAAAAAGTTGATCAGATTTCCTAAATTTTTTTGTTCTGTCCAAATAATATCTGAGTTGACGGTGGACATCAAGATAATGTAGTTTTTGTTCGGCTCTGTCTGAATAGTTTGGGAAAAATACAGGGAGATCAATGGATTGATTCAAATTGGTCTTTGAAGCGACCTTAGGCAAAAAGGTCGGATTAGTTCTCAAAGATACTCTGTCTTTGTGAAAAACCAAATAGGGGGGTCGAACCGATAGAGCATGAAGTTCAGACACCCTCCTGGCCGATGTAATAGCCACTAGGAATAAAGTTTTCCAAGAAAGAAATTTCAGGGAACAAGAAACAGCTGGCTCGAAGGGGGGAAGAATCAAGGATGTCAGCACTAAATTTAGATCCCACTGAGGAGGAGGATTCCTGATTGGAGGCTTTAGTAGGAAAATTCCTTTCAAGAAGGCCCTGCAGAGCCTATGGGACATAATATTGTGATCTGCAACCCCGACATGAAAGTTGGAGATAGCAGCCAATTGAACTCTGACTGTGGAAGAAGAGGAGCCTGCATGAAAAATCTCTGCTAAGAAGTCCAGGACTGCCTGAACAGGGGCAGTGAAAGGATCAATATTCTTGGCCTTAGCCCAATAAGAGAAACGTTTCCATTTGCTTGTATAAATCCTCCTGGTAGAGGATTTTAAAGAAGCTACTATGATGTCTCTAACTGGGTTAGAGATCAAAGGAAGCCTGGCTAAGGAAGGAAGTGGAGCAACCATGCTGTGAGGTTGAGAGAAGGGATAGACCGGTGCAGCTGACCGGATTGGTGAATCAGAAGATCTGGCACTGGGTCCAGATGCCACGGCTGCACCAAAAGGTGACGATGGAGGAACGGAACCAAACTTGTCCAGGCCAGTAAGGGGCAATGTCAATCATTTTGGCTCTCAAAGCGGTAGCTTTCTGGATAACTTGAGGGATCAGAGGAAAAGGAGGAAGGCATAAAGAAGTCCCTGGGGCCAATCCTGGGTCAGAGCGTCTCTGGGGGGATGGCCTGGAAGAGGGAAGAGAGAGAAGAAGTCTGGGCATTTGCTGATTTGGGGAGTAGCAGAAAGATCGCAACATGGACGACCCCATTCCAGAAAAATCTCTTCCGCTATAGATTGCTTGAGAGACCACTCGTGAGGCATGAGAATAGCTCTGCTCAATCTGTCCGCTACAATGTTGGTTTTCCCAGGGATATGCGTTGCTACCAGAAACCGATGAGAGGAGATCGCCCATTGCCATAGTCTGAGCGCTTCTCGACACAAGGGGTAGGACTTGGTTCCGCCCTGTTTGTTGATATACCAAACTACAGACATGTTGTCTGTGTGGACTGCAATTGTCCCTACGGGAAGAAAGTCGTTGAGGGCTTGCAACGTTAAAAGCACTGCTCTCATCTCCAGGACATTTATGTGCAGGTGGTACTCGAACGGCTGCCACGTCCCATGAACCATCCTGCCCTGACAATGACCCCCCCACCCGATCAGGGAGGCATCCGTGGTGACAGTGGCTATCGGGGATGGGGGTACAAAGTGTCTGCCTTGGTGAACCTGAGGAGATGTGATCCACCAAGCAAGATGATCTTTGCAAGTCTGTGTCACCAGAATCTGGTGACGCATTGGAAGTTGTTGGTATGACCACTGTGTGAACAGCATCCACTGAAGAAGGCGCATGTAGAAGCGAGCCAGGGGAAGAAGAGTAATGGCCGCAGCCATGAGGCCTAATACCTTTAGAACCATTCTGGCCTGTACTTTCTTGTTGGCTAGAATGATCTTGACATGACTCTGAATGTCTGAAACTCTTTGATCTGTAAGGGTAGCTGACATCCGAACAGTGTTTAAGTTTGCGCCTATGAAAGTAATAGACTGGCAGGGCGATAAGGATGACTTTTCGAAGTTGATCGAGATGCCCAAATGAGAACAAAGATTTATTGTGTAATCCCTGGCTTGAATAAGCTGATGCCTGGTGGTGGCTGACAGGAGCCAGTCGTCGAGATATGGAAACACCTGGAATCCTTGACGTCTCAGGTGAGCCATGACCACTGCCATGCATTTGGTGAACACTCTGGGGGCTGTAGTGAGACCAAAGGGCAGGGCTCTGAACTGGAAATGACTGGACCCCAGCCGAAAGCGGAGAAATCTCCTGGAGCGTCTGTGAATTTTGATGTGATAGTATGCATCCTGAAGATCTATTGAGCACATCCAGTTGTCCTTCTGTAAGAAGGGCAGAATTGACTGAAGAGTGACCATTCGGAATCTTGACTTCCTCACAGACTTGTTGAGTCTGCTGAGATCCAATATTGGTCTCCAGTCTCCCGTCTTTGGGGACCAAAAAGAACCTTGAGTAGATTCCGGGCTCTGAATGGTCTATTGTAACTGGCTGAATGGCTCTTTTTTGCAGTAGTTTTGAGACTTCTAACTCTGCAATTTCCCTTAGACCGGTGGTACATCTGGAAGGGAATTTGAGGGAAAGGACTTTCCTCGAAAGGAATTATGTAACCCTTGGATATGATCGACTGTACCCATCTGTCTTGAGTGAGGGAATGCCAGGCTTCTGGGTACAGTGATAATCTTCCCCCGACTGCCTCCAAGGAGGGACAGCCGGGCAACATCTCAGGGATGCTGAAAGGGCTTGTCAGAGAGAGGCTCTCTGTTTCCCTGGTTTTGGACCCCTCTGCCTCTAGAGCGGCGTCTGTTGTTGTTACCCCTCTGCCTCTAGGGGTAAACTGACCACGTGAATCGGCGTGACTCCTTGGGATTTGGAACCACATTTTGCCACCTTTCTGTCCTTTGGGGTAAGGTCTAGAAGGGGTGGAAAACGGACTCCTACGGCAGAAAGAGTCTTGCCGTCCTGCTCACACCTGGTCAAAGTTTCCTTCACTTGAGGGCCAAACAAAGCTGACCCATCAAAGGGAGAATTTGTGAAGGACGCCTTAAAGGGATCTGCAAAGTCACATAGCCGCATCCAGGCTTGGCGTCTAAGAGCCACACCTGTACCTGCGGCCTACTGCTCCATCAGCAGCATATGATATTAGCCGCATGGAGGAGTTTGCAATGGAATTAAGGGTTCCTAGCTGCGAAGCAATTTTTTCCTGAGCTCCTGCAGCTGTAGGATCCTGAACAACATCACCTAGCTCCTTAAGGATATCCCTTTGGAGTCTGGTGAAGTGACATAGGTAATTCAGCGAACGCATAGCAAAGGTCGCTGAGGAAAACATCCGCTTACCGTACCTATCCATGTCCTTATTAGGAGGATGGACGGGTACGGAAGGATCTGCAAGTTCCTTCTTGGTGGCAGCAGCCACCACCATGGCATCAGCGGGGACACCCTTAGTGAGGAATTGCTTGTCACACGGGGCAGTGATAAATTTTGAAGGCCTCCTAGGGACTGGCTCTACAGAGTCAGGAGCAGCCCACGCCTTTCGGGCAATAACCTGCATAAGGGTTCGAAAGGCGGAGACACCCAGGAGGTGGAGGGCCGAGATCCAAACGCCTCTAGGTATACTGACTCATCCTCAGAGGGATTATTGGTGGGCCAGTTTCCCCTCTGTCTAAGGAGTTCTAGGATGTCTGAGAAGGAGACATCCTCAGAGGGGGATCTTGGGGATCCCTCTGACTCATCAAAGTCAGTATCTGAAGTGATAGACTCGGGGGAGTCTACATGTTTCCTCTTACAAGTCCTTTTCCTAGGAGGATCTCCCGAAACACCAGGAGAATCCTCGGAAGAGGGAAATTCCCAATGGGGAAACCTGAGGCGGAGGATCTCTGGGTCCTGTAGCAAGAGAAGTGGCAGAGATGTCAACAGGCACTATAGAGGGAGGAGCTAAGGGAACAGACTGCTGGCTGATACCAGTGGCCAGCACACTCTTCATCACCTCGAATGCTCCCCTCCCAGGCAGGTCCGAGAGAACCCGTTCCGAAGAGCTAGGAACTCCAGGGACCACCGAAAGGGAAGTCTCCGAGGCAGATGTCGGAGCCGAGCTCACCAAGGCCGAGGCTCCAAGGGGAAGAGTGGGTTCGGACAAGGGTCCGATGCCACTCACCCCTCGGAGGAGACCATGGAAGCCCGGCCACTGAATCCCTCTAAGGAAGGTCTCGAAGAGGAGATAAGAGTAGAGGCTGAAGGAACAGAAGGGGGTATCTGTCCCTCAGCCATAGCAGTAACCATTCCCGAAGACTCCAACTCCAAGCTCTGGGGTAGAGTTGAAGGAGGAACTGCAACGGGGTGTGGACCAATAGTCGTCTGTTGAGACGGACTATGTAACATTTGGGCCAGTGCCTGTGACTTAAGTAATCTACTGACCACTCTCTCTAAGTCATGGTCAGAAAGCCTGGATGACCTTGAAGATCGGCTCCGATGGCTCCGTTCCGAGAGGAGAGGTGAAGCCAGAGCCGAAATTATCGGCTCCAAGGAAGGAGACCTAGACCTCTTCCTCGAAGGAGCCATCGGAACCGATGAAACTACTGAACCTGTCGGAGCCGACAATTTATCGGAGCCGACAGGTATCCTCGATGCATCGGCTCCAGCCGATACAGCCACAAAAGTAACGGTGTCGGAGCCGATCGGAGCCGACACCGATGCCTGAGCCACATGGTGGTCGGAACCGATACCGAAGTGGTCGATGCAGAATCGGCACCGATAGCCATCGGTGCCGAAGGCTTAGTTAAGCCAGAATCGGCTCCAGCGAGCGATCTCGACTCAGAACGAGTCGGAGCCGAGGCCGCAGGCTTTGACACAGAAGCCTGGGCCTTGGAAGATTTGGCAGTCTTGGATGGAGCCGACTTAGCCGGAGAGCACTCCGGCTTAAGAAGGCCCCTAAGTATTAACTTATTTCTTCTTTCCTGCAGGACTCTCTGGCTGAAAGAATGACATATAGCACAGGAGTCCTGCAGGTGAAGAGGGCCCAGGCAATACAGGCAAGAAGTGTGACCGTCTGTCAGAGACACCTTCTGACAGCACGAGTCACACTTCTTAAAGCCTGAGACCCTTTCTTTAGACATGGTGTAACACAAGCACACACACACCAGTCAAAGAATTTAAATTAAATATACCAAAAAGCTATAACTAGAAACACACACACACACCCTAACAGGGGGGGGGATGGGATGGGTAAAAGTCTGACTGAAAAAATAAGAAGAGACAGGGAATTTTCTGTCAGAAAATGTTTAAAACTAAATTAAAACTAATAATAAAGGGTTTTTTTGTTAAAAGGGGCTAAAATAGCAAAGAAGCAAATCACTTACCAGGAGCTGGTAAAAGGAGGACCTCATCAGCGAAGCGGCAAACGAGATCTGGGTACTTACCGCCTTGCATCATGGGATATGGGGCTGCCTCGAGCTGGTAAAAGTGACTCTCGAGCTTAGCAAGTGCCGAGTCGGAGCCGAGGATCGGCTCCGAACCCATCAAGCAAGAATGAAGGCGAAATTGACAACTTAACATCCTCTCTTATTTGTGATCATGTAACTCTCTCACTCTTGGTAAACCTGGCCACTATTTTGCCAATTGCCATACAAAAGTCTAGAATGGGCTCTCCTTCATTTCTGTTGCCCCACCCATGTGGACCCAGACAGTCTACATATCCTGTTCCATCTGTCCTGATAAAAACACTCAGATCCCCATTTATCACCACTAACTCATCTTGCCCAGCTTTATCCAGGAGATCCTACAACTGCAGCCTGAATACACTCTTTTCCTCACCATCATAGCCGTTGTATATAGGAATATGAAGACTACTCTGTCTTTACAATGGAGACTGATTGTCATGAATCTGTCACTGATTCTAATTAAAACCCTCACTGGCTTCAGGAGACACTCTCTCATCACAATTCCCACACTATTTCTAGTCTTTCCTCTCTCTGAGTAGCAGACCTTAGATCCCAAGCTAAGCAAATTTGCTGTACTACCCTTCTACCTTTTTCTTTCTGGATACACACAATATCCAATCTCCTCCTTACCATCATTCCATCCACTTCCAAGCTGCATTATGTTAGAGCACCTATATTCAGTGTAGGAATCTTTAGTTAAATTTTGGCAAGTTGGTTGGTTTTATGGCCAGATTTCACTTGGCACAGCTATCTTAAGTAACTCAAGATGAGCTAGTGGATAATGGCCAGTCAGCACCTTAATGACTCAGAGCTGCTGGGCTTTATGGTGGTGGGACACATTGGTTAATACAGGCAAGCAGTCCCCTCCCACTATTAGCATGGCTACCTAAAGTAAGTTGGAGTAGGCCAGGCCCTCAAACCACTCAGCACCAAAAAATAAGCATGACCACTTTTGGGTGATAACAGTCGACATGACAAAAATCACCTACAGCCAGTTTTCTACATAGTTGAGTGGTTAGCCTTGGAGCTGCATATAGTCTGTGGTCCATGTTTTCCATCTAGAGGATAGTGCACACCACAGGTGATCCACGACATCAAGAAAGTCTGATAGTTTAGATGACTCTGTTGGTTTGGTTGACTTTTCTCCAAACAGGTACCACTTAAGAGTCTATGCTCCTGTTCATGACACTGTTCATTTTTGGGTGCACTCTGTTGGCATACCTCTCAAGTTCAACCAGAAGGGAGGGCTGGGCTTGAACCCAGTACCTTCTATCCTTGAAGGAGAAACACCTAGCATGTTTTACTGTTTTGTTTCTGCAAACATTAGTCACACGACATAATGCACATCATGAAAGAATTAAGACTCATTTACCTTTTCCGAGCTTTGCCTCTACTCCAGTGTTATCCAAAATATGTTAAGCCCTCAGGTTCATTTCAGTAATCTCTTTCTGAACACCCTTCAGAAAAGGGACTTAGAACTTCTTACCTTACTGAAATTCATAAGCTAAAGTTTGCCTTTTGTAGAGAAAAGATTTTTCATTCTTTTAACACAATGCAGAGAAGTAAATCCAGGATGTGGTTGAGTCTTGAAGCATAGCAGCAAAAGCAGCAGCAATGTGAGAGTTCTGGGAAAAACAGTCCCCTTGCTCTGGTTTTCATCTGGGTCATGAATCCAAAGGCCAGTGTTCTTGGCAATTTCAACAAAAGTGCAGTCAGCCTCAGGACAGAAAACAGCCATCTTCAGACTATGCCCAACTATCTTGCTCTATAGGAAGTTAGGTAGTCAATTTCCCTCCATTTAAAAGCTTGGAAAAAGATTATCAAGTACAAGTGGGGCAAGAAAAGTGTCCGGCAGGTGTCCTATCTCCTTTCTCGTCACTCTTCAAACTCCATTATTAACCTTGCCAGGTGTCTCATCCCATCAAAAGTAGGTGAAAAAAAAGACATTAAGTCTCTTAAGAAGAAGAACCATCCCAGAGGTCCCTCCAGACCAAAGCTGAAGATTTTATTTCAGATATTCTTGAATGCCAAAGGTGACAAACAACCTCAGGTCCACTTTAAATCTCAGTGGCCTAAGCACCATTATCTTAAAAGAAATCCTTCAGATGATCATGCTGCAGTTTATTCTTTTGTCTGTCAGAAGGTGTCTGGATGTGCACTTTGGACTTCCAAGACATCTACCTGTACATTAAAATCATACAAAAATCCAGGAATTACATTCACTTCTAGGACGCAGCTATAACTGTTAAATCAAGACTGACATTCTGTGTCTCCTGTACCCACAGGAAATTTACAAAGTGCATGTCTGCAGAAGCAGCTCACCAGAGACAGCAGGAAGCCAAAGTATTCCCATATCAAGATGACTGGCTTCCTTGATGCATCCTTGGTGACGGATTTGCTGAACATAAGGCACATTCTTTTCACGCTCTTTGTCCCATGCAAAGTCCTATTTATTTTCACTCCAATCTTTGGCTTTCAAAGGGTGCTCCTAAACACCTCTTTTTGTTGATCCTTCCTGCCCCAGGACAGAATACAGTCCCTACAGCACATTGCTGCTTCTATTTCTTTCAACCCAGTCTGTTCCACAGGCCTTATGATACTTGAGTCTTTGTGGTCCTTCATGCCATGTTTCATATGAGGGTACTTCAATGCACAGTCTGGGTTGAGTGGTGTCAGAATTTTGACCCTTTGCCCTCACCAGTATGAATCTCCAGAGGTCATCATTCATAACTACAGTGGTAGTGTGGAAGCTCATTCCGGTTACACACAGCTCAAAGTATTAATCTTCAAGTAAGGTTGTAAGGGCACTGCAGAGTCCAGATGGTTCAGTGTGATTGGTTATCTTAGGAGTCTCGCCTTCATATAAATGAGATGGAAATTAAAACAGCTCAGGAAACCATTTATTTTCAATAAAATAAATTGTCTGTTATCTGGTACATCAGCAAAATGTATACAACAAGATCACAAGAAAATTGATTTGGACAGCCCTGCAATGATTCGAAGTCACAGAAACATTGGTAGACTTAGTAAAGCCTATGTACAAGAACCCAATGACAGAAGTACAAACAGTGTTGGGCTTCACATAGGGGTTCCCGGTGGGAGTGTGTGCACATCAGGCTTCAGCTTTAAGCTCTATGCTGTTCATACCGGTGATGGACTACATGAGAAAACAGTTTGGATAAATCAACAAAGTTACTGCATGCAGATGATGGAGCATTACATGTGGACTTGGAATAGTAATTTCAGCAAATGATAAAGGAATTGATTGCAAAAAATGAAGGCACATGGGGTGAATCTGAGTACAGACAACACAACTGCCATTGCAGCAAAGAAGGGAAAACAGGGGAAAAAGAAAGCTGAAAACTGCGATGAAAAGACAAAATTGTAGAAGAGACTGACAGCTTCAAGTCTCTTGAGGGGGGGGGGGGGTTTGAGGAAAAGGGAACACTGAATGAGGAGATCAAAGGTCGAATCAGAGAAACTGCAGCCAAGTAGCAGAGAGCGTCAGGAGTAATACGTGACAGAAGAATGTCACAGAATTTGAAAGGCAAGTCTTAAAATACTGTGGGGTGACTAGTACTTGTGTATGGTACAGAAACCTGCACAGTGAAGGCAGAACAGTTGAAGACACTAGAGGTGATGGAGATGAAGTGCCCGAGACAGGTGGCGGGATACACACACTCAACTCAGAATACCACAATAAACAACCATGTAATCTATCAGGTTAATATCAAAGAACCTCAACCTCTACATTTAATAAATTAAAAAAAAATCACATGATCGCATAAAGAGTTCTAATTTGTTAAACTCTTATTGCCTCTACTATTGTGCTTTTAGTACGGCTTTAATGCCAGGCAGCATATCAATGTGTAACACATTAATTTATCTATATGCAACATTTTCTGCTTTAGTTCTTATGTCATCAACCCCTGTATTTCCATTAATGACTTGTAATATAGCAAATTTAAGATGAGGGATCTCACTTACTTCGTCAGTAAGGCATTCATATGAATACGACTTCTGATGTCAACAGAACAATCATCTTTATGTTATTTGAGATTTTTGTTTTATTTTCCTACACAGCAGTCTTAACACAAACTACAAGCTATATAATATTTTAGAATCACAGTCTGCAAATATCCTTGACCTGGTCAATACCAACATGTGCAACCGTTGTTCCACACCAAAGGTCAGTTCCTCGTTGGTCAGATCAAAACACAAGCAAAATCATCCTAGACATCCACATCTCACCCCTGCCCCCCATTAGGGAAACCACCGTAAAAAATTTCTCCAAAGCCAACTTCACGCTTCTTAAGACAGAAGTGGCAAACTTCACAACACCCATGCTGACGGACAATAAGGGTACGACTGCTGAGTACTATACAATTGCACTTTATGAGCACTGACACAAGTGCATGGATCGTGCAATCCCTAACAGAACCAAGATGCTATCCTCCAAAAAAAAGGAAGCCAATCTGGTGGTCCCTGCCATAAACAAACTCTACAACAGAAGAAAGAAACTATTGCAAAAAAGAGTAAAATCCCATGATTGGAGGAACTCCGTGGTCAGTCTCAGTAAGAAGCTGAGATCCCTCATAAAATCCTCCAAAGCTAGTTAAGAAAACAAAATTGCCACTGATACTAAAGACAACCACAAAGCATTCTATAGCAAGAATCTATGTCAAGAATCTCAGTGGCAACACTCAGATCTGCTCTGAGTTGCAGCACAATGGCACTAAATATACAGAACCTACTGATATTGCCAACATCCTGGCAGATAGGTTCAGTACTAACGTTACCCCCTCTCTAATGCCCTAAAGGGCCCATTTCTATACCGGAAGAATGCAAAGTTCCTGTAATCACGGCTGCATAGGTAAAAAAACACACTCACCAAAGTTAAGAATATAGCATCCATGGGACCTGACAACATCCCAGGCTGCATTCTACATGAAATACCGAACGAACTGGCACCCCACCTAAGTACCATGTTCAATCATAGCCTCACCTCAGGCTTTGTGCCTACTGAATGATGCACAGCAACGGTTATCCCACTCCACAAAGGAGGAGCCACCACGGACCCAGGGAACTACTGCCCCATTAGCCTGACGAGCCTGGTCTGCAAGGCTATAGAACGTATCATCATGGAACTTATAAACAATGACACTGGTAATCTCCAAACTCTGGACCCTACCAAGTTCAGGTTTGTAAAAGACAGATCATGTCTCCTAAACCTGATAGACTTCTTTGAAGCAGTCACCAAAGCCATAGATGAGGGTAAAGTGATTCACACAGCCTATCTACATCTCGCCAAGGCTTTTGACACCATCCCCCACTCTGGAATTATAGATAAACTCACTAAACTAGGTATAAATCCTTATCTCACAAGATGGGTTGCCAACTGGCTCAATGACAGAACCCACACTGTGAAAGTAGCAGACTCTAAATCCAACTTCAGACCAGTGACAAGTGGAGTACCACTAGGTTCAGTTCTAGGTCCTCTCCTGTTTGGTATCTACTTTTCAGAAGTACAGGCTAACACAGAAGGTCTTTGGCTAACAAAGTTTGCAGATGACTGCAAACTAGGAGTCATAATCAAAACTCCTAACAATATGGACATCCTACAAAAGGGCCTCACTGAGACAGATGCCTGGTGTCAAAGCCATGGCCTCAAGCTCAATGCCAAAAAGTGAATTGTCATCCCTTTTGGTAAAAACTCTATACCCATGAACTACCACATAGGCGGTAGTCTACTTAACACCGAAAGTGTGATAAGAGACCTTGGAACACAGGTGGACAGTAGTCTCTCCTTTGGTAATCACATTGCCACAGTAGTCAGGAGATCCTTCTACGTGGCAAACCTCATCACAAAAGGTTTCTCATTCAGGAAAAAAGAGGTCATTGTTCCCCTCTACTCATCACTCATTAGACCCATTATAGAGTACAACGCCCCTTTTGGTATGTACCTCACGAGACATCTACAACAACTGGAAAGGCCACAGAAATACCTCACAAAAAGGATACCTGGCCTCAAACGGATACCCTACGCAGACCGTCTCAAAAAACTCCAGCTTTACTCTGTTGCATATTGCCTACTCAGAGGCGATCTCTGTCTAACATACAAAGCTATGTCAAACCCAGAGTTGTTGGACATGCTCCACTTAAAGAAATCCCAATCCCTACGAGCTACAAGCTCTAGGCACCTAAACCTTGTCACCACAATAAACAGAACATGCTGATGGGATAGATTCCTGTCCCAGAGACTTCCCATACTCTGGAACAAACTACCTATCTATATCAAACAAAGCTCTTCATTAGCACTCTTCAAGAAAAATCTTGATGACTGGATGGGAGATAGGAAATTCACCCCGGGGATCACTTCTGTGGCTCTGCTTGACAGAGAGAGAGGAAAATAATTTTCTTGGGTGGCAAAAGCCAGGGTACCGTTTGGCTAGGCTTATATAGGGCCTAGGGTCAATAGCCTAGTACCTACCTATGAACACATTTAAATTATATTTTTTATATGTAATAGACATATAAACTTTTCTTCTCTATATAAGTGCTTACAAAGTTACTTTTGGTGTAGGGTATAGCTGGTCGCCTCTGGCTAAATCTAACATTTACTGACTTTTTTTGTTCTGTACAACATAACTTCGGTTTCATATTTTTTGACCTCTTGTAACTAAACAAAAGCTGTTCAAATTTTGCCTGTTTGAGGCCTTGTACGTTACTTAAAATATGTCAGTGCCTCTTCTTCTGCACCATCTTGGTTTGTCTGTTACATGTTAATGTTAATAAAATTTATCATTTATTAAAACTGATTTTTTTTTTTTGTCAGCAACCCTTAACTGAAACTACAGGTTTATTATTTCCTAGGTAATTCGACATATCACATAACTTGTGATTCACTGCTGTTTGCTCTCTGTACCCTCCTACATATACAAAACTCATGTAACAGATCATCTAGTTGTTTCTCTAGTGTCACATCATTGGTACTTACTCTTGCTAAATCATACAGATGTCCCTTAACCGTATAATTAAAATAATTACTGGGGGGGGGGGTACACAATTGTGCACTTTTCTTTACTTATCATTTCTAAATGCAACTAACTGTTCTTACACTCCCATCTGATGATAGTTTTTCTGTTAAAAATATTCAAAGACTTACACTGCTGTCCACATACAAGAAATGAGGACATCCAGCAAATAAATGAATATACTGCTTGAGAAAAGACCTGAGACAGCCATGCATGACGGCTGAAGAAGGTATCAGAATGGCAGTGAATCAAAAGACTTGGCAACAGTTTATTTTGACACTCAGAACCCATGTACAAGAAAACAGAGAAAAGGGGGACTAATAATGAAGATGAGGAAGACACTTCTGAAGAAACCAGTTAAATGGTGAACACACAAACACTATCTATTGACGTAAAAATCCAAAAACATCAAACTAATCCCAGTAAGTTGAACAGAGTAAAAAATCCCAAGCATAAAAACCAACAAAGAAGGTCACTGGAATAACAGGCAGAACTACAGCAAAAATGAAGTAAAATCTCTTATTTACTGTTATAAAACAGTGAACGCTTTCCATAGGCACCGGAAGCTGTTAAAGACTGGGGGGGGGGGGGGCACGGAGGGTGACAGGGGCACTTAGTGAACTAAAAGGGGTAATTCTTTTATAACTATTTGCTACCACAACATAGGTTCACTTAGAGGACATGTTAAGCTTAGCCAAGTCCCTTTTGGTGCTTGAATTAACATTTTCTGATTGGTCTTAGCTATCCCCACGGCTGATAATTGTATATTAGCCTTAGTGAGAACAACTGTGATCATACCATAGATAATTTGAGGGGACTATGTAACGGATGCAGCATTTAGGAACTGCCTCTATCCATTAGTGGCATGAGGAGAAATCCTGGAGTACATTTTTTATTACCCATCTTTAGATCCAAGTTGCATTTAAATATGGATGGATGAGCTTTGCTTTATTTTTATGGATAGTCTGTTCCGGAACAATGGTAGCCTCTGTGATATATATCCATCTATCCACAACATTCAGTTTAGATACCTGGACTGAGTATTTCTGATGCCATTTGACTTGCTGATGTTCAGTAGGGCCATCTGTATTATGTCGGAGGATACTTTGTATGCCAGACATGTCACCTCTAAGCACTCTGTAGGATACTGAGTATAGTAACAAATTTTTGAGGTGGTCCATGCAAGACCTATTGTTTAGGACTTGTATCCTTTTAGTAAGGTATCTCTGAAAGTATTCCAGTTGTTGCATGGGGATGGACAGAGTCATGCCAAAGTGGGCATTATACAAAATGAATGACATAATGACAGCTTTGTAAAGGGGGACAATAACATCTCTAGATCTAGTCACAATCAATTTGTTTATAAACTGTGCAATACAGAAAGGCTTTCTTATGACTCTGGGTACATGTTGATCAAAAGTTAGGTCACTGTACACACAAGCTCTCAAATGCCAAATAACTGGATCAGTTCTCAGAGGGCATTGTCATGATTTTGACACCAGTTATCATTTGGGACAAACCTTCCTGCATGATGGTTCAGTCATTTGGGGATTCAGTAACTTCGCCTAGCTTGCAGTCATCTCAAACTTAGCTGGCCAAAGCTCTTTGGTATTTCCTTTTACTTTTGAGATGTATATGCCAAACAGAAAAAGTCTCAGCACCGAACCTGGGGGACTCCACTGGTGACTGCTTTCTTCCCCTGTTTTGATCTCCTGCATCCTGTGAGCAAAGCTGGCAATGCAGCTGGTGTAAGTGTTTGCTCCTACATTATTCATCTTTTGTACTACACCTGAGTAAAGGATTGTGTCAAAAGGCTTAGCCAGGTCAAGGTAATGTGGTGTGAACTGTTTTACCTTCATCCATTGCTTTGGTAACAAGAGTAAAGCTTAAAATTTGCCCATGATTTTGAGCCTTTCACACTTTCCTCTGGGCTGTTTTCAAACACTTTTTTAGGGCCATGCATACATGTATGCATTACTTGATTCACCTTCCTGATTGTATTAAACTATATTCCTTGTATAATACAGCACACTTGTTAGACTTAAGTTAGAGCGCATTTTAAATTTATTGTTTAAACATTTCTCCAGTAGGCAATGAAACAAAAATGCATTAACCAATAACGACAAAACTGCCCTATTCAGAACATTTCCATCATAAAGGTCTACTTCCACACACAGCTGCATTTTAAATTTATTGTTTGAACATTTTTTCCGTAGGTAATGAAGCAAAATGCATGCACCAGTAATGACAATACCCTGAGAGATCTCTGTTTATTTATCATGTTGCACAGCTTCTTGAACTTATTTTCAATTGGGGGGGGGGGGGGGCAAAAGGCCAAAAACCAGGGACACATTTTAAACATTGCATGTATAATTTTGGAAAATTTCTTGCATAAAATGTTGTTACCACCATGCATTTCACTGCCAAGTCTTGAACCCAGAACACTGTTCACTACAGTCAGAGCAACATACCACTAAGCTAAATCAGCAGTTTCTTGAAGGACAGAAAGACAAACTTAAATGGCCATCATATCATATCATTTAGTGAATTCAGTTCTCACTTCTCACCATAGCTCTCAACCACTTAGCACAAAAATACAGAACAAAGACAATAATGGTGGAAAACAGCCCCAAAATAGGGACACATTTCAAATACTTATTTTCTAACCTTAGAAAATTGCTAGACTAAAAGGTTTTGTTTTACCACTCCTGTAAGCCAGAAAGAACAGAATGGAAATGTGAGGCATACATTCAGAAATTATGGTGGCTAGGGACTTTAGGCTCTTTTTACCTGTACCCAAGGTACAGGGTTTGAGCCTCAGTACCTCGAGCCACCAGATGTATCCTGCTGGGGACACACACACACAAACACACACACACACTACAGTCCAGCAGCAGTGTACTCACTCTGATAGACAAGACTCCTCCGGTAGCATTCTCCGTTTCCGCTCCACTCTAGCATTCACAGCACCAGTGTACTCACTCTGATAGACAGATTCATCCGGTAGCATTCTCCGTTTCCGCTCCACTCTAGCATTCAGATTCTGTCCGTTCCCCTGCTCCCTCTGCAATCAACTCCTGTCTCCACTCTGCAATTAACTCCTGTCGTTCCTGCCCTACAGTCCAGATGCAGCAAAGCTGCTCCATTGCAGGCTTCTGAAATAAATCCCTTCTGTTTCTGCAGCAGCTTCTGAATATCCCGCTCGCAAAAAAACAGCCAGAAATAAGTGCGCTGACGTCATCGTGGCACTTGGGTGGCGCAGAAAACAAAAGAGACAGAGGTATGGATGATCTGTAAAAGTGGGGGGCTCCCCTCCCCCACACTCTATGGTTCCAGCGCCCATGGCGCTTTCGCAATGGTAACCATTGCTTCATCAGACAACCTCTTACACAACTAACAACATATAAATACTTTAATTCATTTCAAATGAACCAATCACAACTCACACAAATCACTCACTAATAAATTACCATGGTTACATATAATTAAAGCATCAAGTTAAAAGAGAAATAAAAAATACAGAATTATCCTGAATGCATATGTATACATATAGTGAACCTTTTTCATTATATGTTTCATTTCAACTTCCTGGACTTCAGAGCTGGTTTCAATGGAACTGAATCATTTAAAGGCATTCCCCTGTGTGCTCCTAGTCTTAGGATCTAATGTACTTCCATACTTTCTGTGGCATTGACTATATCCCCCATTCTAATGTTTGCACTCTGCACATGTAAGACCTGAAACATAAATGTACGTTCAGCTCCTTTCTCTAAAGTATGCTTTGCAAGGGCACTATACATAAACCCCTTCCTGGTACAGTATAAGTGATCCCTTATACATTCCCTAAGGTGACGATTAGTCTTACCTACATCGAATTGAAAACATACTTTGCAATGAGCTGCATATACTACATTGCTGGTGTTACAGCCCACGGAATTTCTAAGCTCCCATAGACGTCCAGTCTCTGGGTGCTTAAAAAATCTGGACTCATCTATGGCGAGCACAATATGCACAGTGCCCATACCTGCGTGTACCCTTGACCACATTTTCTATCATTCTAATTTTCCTTGGGTAATATAGCTGTTGTTTCAGGTTCCTCTTGTTTTTAAATACAAACTGTGGTTGCAGACCTACTATATTTGCAGTATTCTTGTCTACCAGTACATATGCTAATTTTATTGGATAATATATTCAAACCTTCCTATGTTATTAGTATAGGGCAGGACCATGGGAGTCTGTGTTAATATTTTATTCCTATTACATATATTCCCTACTACTACTCTATCTAAGTAGTAGGGATTCCCCTTGCTCTCTCTTTCCTTTGATACTTTACAGTTGTTGTTGTGTCTTTCGGCTTTTCCCAGTTAGGGGTCGCCACAGCGGAACTCTGGTCCGCTAATGATTGGCAGTAGATTTTTACGTGCCGAGTTGCCAGCCCTGACGCACAACCTTCAACGAAGGTACGCACATTCACGCATGTCTCCACACAGAAGACGCTCACTTTATTAATCTCTTGTTCACTGTACCCCTGCTCAGAAATCCTGTTTTAAGATTACTAAGTTCACTAACATACACCTTTTCTTGACAGCAAAGCCGTGATACTTTCAGGGGCTGTCTCTAATGATATTAGGAAAGACACTTTGGTTATGCATACTTTCTTTATGTAGGAAAGCTGGTCTATAACACACTTTGCTATGCAATTTGGTGAACCACCCATCACCTTCTCTATATACAGTTGCATCTAAAAAATCTACGCTTTGTGAAGAAAAATTCATAGTAAATTTAAGAAAATTGCTAGTGATATTAATATGCGAGTACATAGACTTTAATTGTTCTTCAGTTCCTTTCCAAAAAATAAAAATATCATCCACAAAATGCCTATAAAAGGCTATCTGGGGATTATCCAATATATTTTCTCATTCCCAGTTCACCATAACCAAGTTTGCATATGCATTGGCACAACTCGTGCCCATTGCAACACCTGACAGTTGTTTATAACATTTCTCATTGAACATAAAAATATTGTATTCAAGTACTATTTCTAAGAGCATGCAAAGAAAGTCTACCTTTGCTGCAGAAAACTTTCCTTGTCTCATCAGCACTGATTTTACCATGCTGATTCCCTGATCATTTGATATACGCGTGAAGAAAGAGACCACATCTAGTGTTACTAACATTCCACTGTTATTTGCTCCCATGCCTTCTACTGCCCTATACAGGTCTACCAGAAATTGCTCTGTATCTTTCAAGAGGTATGCACAATCATTTAATACTGTCTTCAATTCACTGTCTAGGTAGATAGAAATGGGTTCTGTTAACCACCCTGCTCCCGCCACTATCGGTCTAAATTTTGAGTTAAATGGATTCTTGTGAATTTTAGGGAGACCATGTATTTGAGGAATAAGTGGGCTCTCAACAACAAAAAAATGAGACAGTTCCTTCTTCAACAGTCCCATACACATGCTTTCATGTAATATATTCACAATCCGTTCACTCATATCATAAACAATGGCTGTAGATACAATTTCATAAATGTTCAGATCCGACATTTCTTGCATGTTTCTATAATAAAAATCAGAGTTCAATACTACTAGTGGTCCTCCCTTATTGGCTGGATGTATAACTATATTATTGTGTTGCCGTTCATACAAAGCCTTACATTTACTAGCAGTTAAATTAAACCTCTTTTCACTTAAATAACAATCTTCACTGCTGTAGATGGCATTTTCACAAGCTTTTTAAAAAGTTTCAACATTATATGGCAATACGGGTACAAAACACCATTTCTCTTCAACTGAGTATTTCTTATTTCATTTACATTGCCAAACTGCAATTTGAGTGCTACATTTCGTGTAAACATTCTTAAACATAATAACATTTCACTTGTGTCCATCTTCGCTGTAGGAAAAAAGTCAAACCTTTATTAAGTAATGATATCTCTGTTGTAGTCAATTCATAGTTGGATATATTCCATACTAATTCTCCTGCCCATACCCCCACATTTTCTTTAGAGTATGAGTTTATAACTGACCTGTTGCTTCCTTTCGTTTCTGACCTCTGTAAGTGTCCTGGTTCACAAATTTCTTTATGACCATTCGAAATGGTAGAGGTAACAATGGAAAAACCTGCTTCCAAATTTATTTTCCGTCTCACTACAGGCATTACAGTTGAATTATTAGTTGCTGAGCTGCAAGGAACTTCCATCTGTGTTGAATACACTGATACTACTTTGTTTGGTGACAGAACACTCCCACCTATTTCTTGATTCGTTGTTCACCTTCCTCAACGAGGGCATTGGTGGTCTCTTCAGACCGTGTTCTCTCCTCCTCCCTTGTTCTCTCCTGTCGCTCAGTGGAAAGTAGACGCCCTCTTTGTTGCTGATAGGTCATCTGCGATATACCTACTCGCCCATTCGTTGTTTTCACCTGTCGTGAATTTCGACTGGCAGTTGACTGCTCAGCCGGCTCCGGCCATGTAAATATATGCTGGTTAGTGAAATCAGCAAGATCTCTAGCCAGTTTCTTTTTCTTTTGTTCAACCAATCTATTCTCGTATCTTAGTATTTTGTCTATAAGCTCGTGCATGAAGATTTCAGTAGCAGCTTCTCCATACACAACAGACAGTTCATGTTGTTGCTGATAAATTTGTTCATTTAGTTCGTGCTCAATTGATTTGAAAAAAAATCAAGCAATAGTTGAATATATGCTTTGCTGGTGTTTAACTTTATTTGTTGCCATTGTGCTAGTAAAATGGGGTAAGTGTTTCCGTTTGTAGGCATATTTAGGACCCTGAGTCCTCTAGGAATCACATTTAGACTCAAACAAGCTTCAAAGCTTCAAGAAATAGGTGGGAGTGTTCTCTCACCAAACAAAGTAGCATAAGTGTATTCAGCACCGATGGAAGTTCCTTGCAGCTTGGCAACTAATAATTCAACTGTAATGCCTGTAGTGAGACGGAAAATAAATTTGGAAGCAGGTTTTTCCAGTGTTACCTCTACCATTTCGAATGGGCAGAAAGAAATCTGTGGACCAGGACACTTACAGACGTCAGAAACGGAAGGAAGCACCAAGTCAGTTACAAACTCATACTCTAAAGAAAATGTGGGGGTATGGTCAGGAGAATTAGTATGGAAAATATCCAACTATGAATTGACTACAGCAGATATATCATTACTTAATAAAGGTTTGACTTTTATCCCTACAGCAAAGATGGACACAAGTGAAATGTTATTATGTTTAAGAATGTTTACACAAAATTTAGCACTTAAATTACAGTTTGGCAATGTAAATGAAATAAGAAGTGCTCAATTGAAGAAAAATAGTGTTTTTGTATCTGCATTGCCATATAATGTTGAAACTTTTTTAAAAGCCTGTGAAAATGCCATCTACAGCAATGAAGGTTGCTATTTAAATGAATAAGAAGTTATGTACTCACCATAACGTTCCATCTGAGTAGGTGGCTTCATTTGTCTGCAACCTGTGGGTCTTGGATCCGATATCGGATCCGAGCCGGCAACTATTTTATACAGCTATGGATCCGAGCTCCTAGCTCCTCCCCTCACCCATAATCCCTTGCCAACCCCAAATGACCTCAGATCAAGTTTGCCCTGCTATATACCTGAAAAGGTATTCCAGCAGGAAAAGGCAGGAGAAATACCAACATCTAACTCTTCTGAAGGCCAGGGGGAAGGAGGGAGGAGGGAGGGATGGTTGCAGACAAATGAAGCCACCTACTCAGATGGAATATTATGGTGAGTACATAACTTCTTAATCTGGAGTAGGGACTTCATTTGTCTGCAACCTGTGGGACAGAGTCCCCAGCTACCTGAATCTTGGGCGGCCATCATGGAAGGATGTTCCGGAGCACTGCGGAGCCAAAGGATGATCTCCCTCTGGAGATGACATCCAGTTTGTAGTGGTTAATAAAGGTATGAGATGAGGCCCAAGTGGCTGCCGAGCAAATATCATCCAAGGGGACTCTAGATCTGAATGCAGTAGCAGTAGATATGGAGCGAGTGGAATGTGCACGAACCCTTTGAGGTGCGGGCCTCCCAGAAGACTCATAAGCTAGAAGGACACATTGGGAAATCCAGTGTGATAAGGTGACCTTCGAAATGGCTTTACCTAAATTGAATTTGGCAAAGGAAATGAACAGCTGATCAGATTGTCTGTGACCAGCAGTCCTATGAATATAGCAACGCAGCTGCCTGTGCACATCTAATGAATGCAGCTTGTATTCTCCTTTATTTTGATAATTAGGGAAGAAAACAGGAAGATTAATGGACTGATTGATATTGGTTTCTGATGCCACCTTAGGTAGAAAGGACGGATTGGTCCTAAGGTAGACTCTATCCTGATGAAAAACCAAGTACGGGGGTTTTACAGAAAGAGCTTGAAGTTCCGAAACTCTTTTTGCAGAAGTGATGGCTACCAGGAATGCTGTCTTCCAAGACAGGTATTTAAAATCAGCCGAGGCAGCTGGTTCAAAGGGAGACGCAGTCAAGGCCTGAAGAACTAGCGATAGGTCCCAAGGGGGTATGGCTTCTTTGATAGGGGGACTGAGCAGAAAAGTACCCTTGAGGAAGGTTTTACATAATTTAGCTGACATCAAAGGACCTGTCTCGTGTCCTACGTGGTAATGGGAGATGGCTGCCAATTGGACCTTGACTGTCGAACAGCTAGCCGCTTGCTGAAAAAGTCCGGTAAGGAAGTCCAAAATGGACGTTAGCGGAGCAGTGAAGGGGTCCAGATTATGATGTTCCGCCCAGATGGAGAAACGCTTCCATTTACTGCGGTAAATCTTCCTGGTGGAAGGTTTATGCGCTGCCACCAAGATGGCTTTGACTGGTGAAGAGATACCGGGAGTCCTCATTAAGAGTGGAACTGGAGCAGCCAAGCTGTCAGCTTCAGGCTGTCCAGATTCGGGGTCGGTAAGCCTGAAGGGTGGGAGATCAGATCCGGGCTGGGATTCAGAATCCAGGGAGGATTCACCAAGTGAGACCACAGGTAAGGGAACCAAGTTTGTCGAGGCCAGAATGGGGCAATGAGGACCATTTTGCTCCCCAACCGAGAGGCTTTCTGTAACATCTTTAGCATCAGGGGTAGAGGAGGATAGGCATAAAGTAGACCAGGCGGCCAAGCATGCACTAGAGCGTCTCTCGGGGATTCCCCTGGTGGGGGAATCAGGGCGAAGAAGTTGTCACATTTCGTATTTGAGGGAGAGGCAAAAAGATCACAGCAGGGTTGCCCTCATTTTGCAAAAATCTGCTTCGCTACTCGGGAGTTGAGAGACCACTCGTAAGGGGAAAGAATAGTGCGGCTGAGTTTGTCCACCAGAATGTTGGACCAACCCGGAATGTGCGTTGCGATCAGAAAGCGGTTGGTGGAGATCGCCCATTCCCACATTCTCATGGCTTCTCGGCAGAGAGGGTAAGACCTGGTTCCCCCCTGTTTGTTGATATACCAGACAACTGACATGTTGTCCGTCTGTATCGCAATAGTTCCTATGGGAAGAAGGTTGTGAAGTGCTTGCAACGCCAACAGCACTGCCCTCATCTCCAGAACATTGATATGCAGGGAGGTCTCTGTGTCGTTCCATGTGCCTTGGACTGTTCTGCCTGAGCAATGCCCCCCCCACCCGAGGCGAGAAGCGTCCGTGGTCACCGTGAAGAGAAGAGGTGGAGCGCAGAAGAGGCGACCTGTATGGAGGTCTGGAGAATGAAGCCACCATAACAGGGCCCTGCTGCAAGCCTTGCTGATAGTGATAGTGTGATGGAGAGGAAGAAGCTGAAAGGACCATTGTACTTGAAGGGTCCACTGTAGTACCCTCATGTTTAGGCGAGCGCATGGAAGGAGTGTAATTGCCGCTGCATTAGAGCCCAGTGCCCTCAGGACCAATTCCGCGGGTGGAGCTTCTGACTGGAGGATGGCCCGCACATGTAAACCCAGATTCTGTAGTCGTTCCGGAGTGAGGTAGGCTCGCAGACTTCTCGTATCTAATCTGGCCCCTATGAAGTCTATCACTTGTGTCGGAGCAAGGGAGGATTTGTCCGTATTAATCATAATGCCTAACTGGGGGGCTAGGCAAAGAAAAAAATCTCTGGCTGAGCAGAGTAGATGCCTTGTTGGGGCGGTCAGGAGCCAGTCGTCCAGGTACGGGAAGACCTGCATTCCCTGGAGTCTCAGGTGGGCCGCTATCACTGCTAAAACTTTGGTGAACACCCTGGGGGGCTGTGGTGAGGCCAAAGGGAAGGACCCCGAACTGATAGTGGCTGGCTCCCAGCCGGAAGCGGAGAAACCTCCTGGATCGTCTGTCCATTAAAATGTGGTAGTACGCATCCTTGAGGTCTATTGAGCACATCCAGTCGTTCCCCCGCAAGAGGAGGAGAATGGATTGAAGAGTGACCATTCGGAATTTTTCCTTGGTTACCGACAGGTTCAGGAGGGAAAGGTCTAAAATTGGTCTCAAGTCCCCTGTCTTTTTTGGCACCAGAAAGAACCTGGAGTAAAACCCTAATCAGAGCTGGTCTGCGGGGACGGGTTGAATGGCTCTTTTCTCTAGCAGCTGCTGGATTTCTGTGGGTGGTACATCGGGGAGGTTTCTGAGTCTGGGGGACATGTTGCATTGGGATTTTGTAACCTCTGGATATGATACGAAGCACCCAGCAGTCTGACGTGATGGACTCCCATGCCGCCAGGTGCCTCGAGAAGCGCCCCCCGACTGCCTCCAGAGTGGAGCAGTCGGGCAACTCTTCAGGGCTGTTGTGTGGGCCGATCAGAGAAGGATTCTCTAGACCCAAAATTTCTCGGCGCCCCTCTGCCTCTAGGGCGGCGTACTCCCTGTCCTCCTCTGCCACGGAAGGACTGGTTGTCCGGAGCAGGTTGGGAATGTTGCGATTTCTAGAACCACATCTTCTTCTGTCCTTTTTGGTTCTTGGAAAGGGACCTCTGGGGAGCAGAGAAGCGGACTCAGACGGCAGACAACGTCTTCCTGTCCTTCTCGCTCTGGACAAGTGTCTCGCGAACGGTCTTGCCAAACAAGGCAGAACCATCAAAGGGGGCATTCGCAAAGGACGCTTTAAAGGGCTCCGCAAAGTCGCAATGTCGGAGCCAGGCCTGGCATCTCATAACTAGGCCCGCTCCGCTAGCTCTAGCGGCTCCCTCAGTGGCGTGGGACAAAAGCCGCATAGAGGTATTGGAAATAGATCTAAGAGTGGCCATACGAGTGGAGTACAACTGCTTGTCCTCCGCCAACATGGACTCTGGGGGGAAGCAGCGTATTCTTTAATAAGATCTCGCTGCATCCTGATGACATATGCCATGTAGTTCAGGGAACTTACTGAGAAGGTCGCTGAACTAAATACCCGCTTCCCAAGGCGATCCATCGAGCGGGACTCCTTGCTCGGTGGATGGACCGAGGGGCTCTCCTGAGCTAGTTCCCTCTTAGTGGCTGCCGCCATCAACATGGCATCTATGGTGGGACCCTTGCTCCAGTAGGACCGGTCTGCGGGGGGGGGAGGGGGGGGGCGCTCAAGATCCTATCCGGGCGTTTAGGGACTGGCTCCACAGTGTCCGGCTCCTTCCACGCCCTGGTGGTAATAAGGTCCACCAGAGGGTTGGCTGGAGGGGACACCCAAGAGGTAGACGGGCCTGCTTCGAATGCCTCCAGGAACACGGACTCGTCGGAGGAAGCCTTGGGGGCAGACCCCCCCCCCGATCCTGAGCATTTCCATGATGTCTCCAAAGGAGACATCCTCAGGGGGTGACCTTGGGAAGCCTTCCCCTTCATCCAAGTCCGTGTCCCCTGTTAAGGACTCGGGGGAGTCCACGTGCCTCCTCTTACACTTGTGCTTGCAAGGCACTTCCTCGGGGGGGGGGGGGCTGTCCGAGGAGGTCTCACCAGCAACATCCTGTTCCAATGGAACAACCTGGGACATCGAAGCAGGCTGTCCCTGTGGCTGGGCGATGGGAGCCTGACCCAGCAGAGAGGGAGTGCAGGGTGGAGCCGAGACAAGGGCCGGGGGTCCAGATGCTCTCGACAGAGCCCTCTCCACTGCATCGAAGGCCGAGGGGGAGCCACTCTCCCTGGGTTCCAAAAGTCGACTCCCACTCGGATCCAATGAAGGGATCGGAACCGTCGCCGAGACCGTTGGATCCGAGGGACCAGTGTGCTCCGACCTGGACGGAGCCGAAGGCACACTAAATCCCCCAGATCCGAAGCTCGCCCCACGGCTCCGAGAGGTCGGATCCGACAATGGAGCTGACAGACTCGAGGGCAGGGTCGGATCCAAAGTACTCAGTACTGTCGGGGCCAACCCACCCCCGGCTCCGACGCTGCCCGGCTCCGAGCGCTCCAAACCCGGGAAGCGGGTTGGAGAAGGAGCAATCGGAACAAAGAAAGGTGTCGAGCTCCCACCCGAAGGGGGGGAGGCAAGAGCACTCCCATCTGCAGCTGGGCCTGGATGAACCTCATCATCCGGTCCAAGTCTGCATCAGACAGGCTGTAGGTTGATCTCGAAGGGGCCACTGAGGCAGGCCTGGAATGCCGCCTCGATGACCTCGACGGAGATCGGGTCTCCTCCTCCTCGGGTCCCGGGGAGAAGCAAGGAGATCGGATCCGAGGAGGAGGAGACCTGGAAGCCGTGGAGGGAGAAGCCCGCTTAGCTGGGGGGCCGAAGCGGAGGCCTCGGCCCTCCGCTTGTGGTGCTTCTCCCTCCGTTTCTCCCTCCTGGCCTCCCTGTCCTCCGGCGCTTTAGTGGGAGTTTGAATCCCGGCCGGGGGAAGGGGGGCAGGAGTGGCTACCACCACAGGCTGAGGTGGTGCCACGGGAGGAGCGGAGGCCGAAGCCGAATCCGAGGGGCAAAAGTCCCGCCAGGATCAGCTTCGACCTCCACTCTTTCAGTGCCCTGGGGTTGAACGCTGCACAAATGGTACAGCCCGAGGACAGGTATTCAACCCCAAGGCACCGAACACACCCAGTGTGGCCATCTGCCGGGGAGAGCTTATGGCCACACTCAGTGCATTTAGAAAAAATAGGCTTAGGGGCCTCTGCCATACCTAAACTAAGGCTACACAAACACACTAGGCCCCAAACGCAATCACACACAAGCACACACTAACGACCAGCGAGGGGAGGGTAAAAAACTAAAAATTTAAAGCTAACAGGCTAAAGAAAACCTAGCACACTCACACTGATTAAACTAAGAAAAAAAGACTGTGAAAAATTCACTTATCTATAAGAAAACGACAGGAGCTCGCAATCCAGCTGACACACTTTAGAGCGGCAAACTAGATCTGAGGTCATTTGGGGTTGGCAAGGGATTATGGGTGAGGGAAGGAGCTAGGAGCTCGGATCCATAGCTGTATAAAATAGTTGCCGGCTCGGATCCGATATCGGATCCAAGACCCACAGGTTGCAGACAAATGAAGTCCCTACTACAGATCAGAGGTTTAATTTAACTGCTAGTGAATATACGGCTTTATATGAACGGCAACACAATGATAATATATTATACGTCCAGCCGATAAGGGGGGGATCAATAGTAGTATTGAACTCTGATTTTTATTATAGAAACATGCAAGAAATGTTGTCAGATCTGAACGTTTATGAAGTTGCACCTACAGCCATTGTTTATGATATGAGTGAACGGATCGTGAATATATTACATGAAAGCATGTATGGGACTGTTGAAAAAGGAACTGTTTCATTTTTTTGTTGTTGAGAACCCACTTATTCCTCAAATACATGGTCTCCCTAAAATTCACAAGGATCCATTTAACCCTAAATTTAGACCGATAGTGGCGGGGGCAGGGTGGTTAACAGAACCCATTTCCATCTACTTAGACAGTGAATTGAAGACAGTATTAAATGATTGTGCACACGTCTTGAAAGATGCAGAACAATTTCTGGCAGACCTGCATAGGGCAGTAGAAGGCATGGGAGCAAATAACAGTGGAATGTTAGTAACACTAGATGTGGTCTCTTTCTTCACGCGTATATCAAATGATCAGGAAATCAGCATGGTAAAATCAGTGCTGATGAGACAAGGAAAGTTTTCTGCAGCAAAGGTAGACTTTCTTTGCATGCTCTTAGAAATAGTACTTGAATACAATATTTTTATGTTCAATGAGAAATGTTATAAACAACTGTCAGGTGTTGCAATGGGTCCCCACATAGTCTTTTATAGGCGTTTTGTGGATGATAATTTTATTTTTTTGGAAAGGAACTGAAAAACAACTAAAGTCTATGTACTCACATATTAATACCACTAGTAATTTTCTTAAATTTACAATTAATTTTTCTTCACAAAGCATAGATTTTTAGATGTAACTGTATATAGAGAAGGTGATGGGTGGTTCACCAAATTGCATAGCAAAGTGTGTTATAGACCAGCTTTCCTACATAAAGAAAGTATGCATAACCAAAGTGTCTTTCCTAATATCATTAGAGGACAGGCTCTGAGAGCATCACGGCTTTGCTGTCAAGAAAAGGTGTATGTTAGTGAACTTAGTATACTATCTTAAAACAGGATTTCTGAGCAGGGGGTACAGTGAACAAGAGATTAATAAAGTGTACTATAAAGTATCAAAGGAAAGAGGGGAAACCATACTACTCAGATAGAGTAGTAGTAGGGAATATATGTAATAGGAATAAAAGATTAACACAGACTCCCACGGTCCTGCCCTATACTAAGGACATAGGAAGGTTTAAATATATTATCCAACAAAATTAGCATATGTACTGGTACATAAGAATACTGCAAATATAGTAGGTCTGCAACCACAGTTTGTATTTAAAAACAAGAGGAACCTGAAGCAACAGCTACATTACCCAAGGAAAGTTAGAATGATAGAAAATGTGGTCAAGGGTACACGCAGGTGTGAGCACTGTGCATACTGTGCTCACATAGATGAGTCCAGACTTTTTAAGCACCCGAAAACTGGACGTCTATGGGAGCTTAGAAATTCAGTGGACTGTAACATCAGCAATGTAGTATATGCAGCTCGTTGCAAAGTATGTTTCCAGTTCTATGTAGGCAAGACACATCGTCACCTTAGAGAATGTATAAGGGATCACTTATACTGTACCAGGAAGGGGTTTACAGTGCCCTTGCCAAGCATACTTTAGAGAAAGGAGATGAACATACTTTTATGTTTCAGGTCTTACATGTGCAGTGTGCAAACATTAGAATGGGGGATATAGTCAATGTCACAGAAAGTATGGAAGTACATTGAATCCTAAGACTAGGAGCACACAGGGGAATGGGTTTAAATGATTCATTTCTGTTGAAACCAGCTCTGAAGTTCAGGAAGTTGAAATGAAACATATAATGAAAAAGGTTCACTATATGTATACATATGCATTCAGGATAATTCTGTATTTTTTATTTCTCTTTTAACTTGATGCTTTAATTATATGTAACCACGGTAATTTATTAGTGAGTGATTTGTGTGAGATGTGATTGGTTCATTTGAAATGAATTAAAGTATTTATATGTTGTTAGTTGTGTAAGAGGTTGTGTGATGAAGCAATGGTTACCATTGCGAAAGCGCTCACCGTTTTATAACTATCTACTGACGCCTAACAATTGGTCTTGAGTCCTTTAGAGACAAAAAAGGATTTTCTACCCCTAAGACACACAAGGGTCCGATCTTTTGATATCTTCAACAAACCACCAAATGATTCAGTGTCTTCACACTAATTCCAAAGATGCCACAATTCACAAATAGCCAAATTAACACTTTTACGCGTTTCCACTATTTCCTCGGCTGATTAGTTTCATCCAGAAAGCCAAACCTTTCAAACCCAAAGATATTTTTATAGCCCAGTTCTTAACCCAGACAGAGCTGACCCACCTGATGATTTCTTTTTTGCTGAACAGACCTTTTCTACAACCTTTTAAGGTGCGGCTGCTCATCATTCAGGCAAGTCCCATTCAGATTTCCACTCCCTAACATTAATAACATGGCTTCTCCAGTTCCATTGACAGCTAGTAATCCTGCTTTTCTGCTAGGGTAGCTATCATAATTTTCTGACCTCAGAGGTTTTCTACTCATAACTTCCACAGACAAAAAGAAACATTACTCTATCTGGGCATCTAGCAAAGGCAAAGTCCCAAATCCCTTCTTATCCTGTAGTCATGTCATATTTGTCCGAAATCTCTGACTCTGGACTTGGCTGTTCTTCCATTAAGGCTCATATGTCTGCCATTTATAATTTTCATTCTGAATTATTTATTTATTTAGACATTTGTTTACTGGAACAGTCCGACTGGGGGAATGCCCTTTTTCAGTGAAGGCCCGGATGGACAAGCCCCTACAAACAGAATTTTGCGAGATAAGTAACATAAGACAAATACAACTTATAACATAAAAATGCATAACTCATAGTTGCATAGACAGAAAGCAAACGCAATTAAGAAGATTAATATAGATGTTCAGTTAAAGAAATTAACACGTTATATATAAAACATTAATATACATAACTCATACTTCCTTTCTTGCCCCTCTTAGTGTTTTCCAACTTCCAAGTCAAGTTTCTACAAATACAAAGATCTGGTTCTATGAAACTCTACTTCTAGTGGCCATTATTTCTGCCTGCAGGATTTTGGAACTGCAAGTCCTGTCTATCAAGCCTCCACACTTATTTTTCCACATAAAAATGCTGACACTAAGAACACAACTGCCTTTTGTGCCAGAAGTCACTACTGACTCCATCCTGAGTCCATCTATTAACCTGTCTTTTTTTTCCTACATATGCTAACCAAGGTTAATATTTCCATTTTTATGGAGATCCACAGTAAACTCAGATTTTAACAAAGAACTTATTCTTCCAATAGGGATGAACTGTTTTTTCTTCATTATTTGCAAAGTCTAAATATGGCAAGAAATTTTCTAAACATGCCCTTTCCAGATAGTTTAATTAATGTTAATAATTTCTGGCAAACAAAAAATGAGAAGAATTTGCCTGCAGCTCCAAGTGCTTATTCTATTAGAGCACTGGTTATCATTAGTGTCTTTTGCCCATAACACTGTGTGACATTTATGCTGCTACAACCTGGTCTTCAGGGAACACCTTTGCAAAGTACTATAAGCTTGACATTACTTCAGGCTCAGGTCTTTTTTCAAGAATAATGTCATCTGTTCAATGTTCCCATGACATGGCCACCCAGGACAATTGGTTAAAGGACTTTCTTCAAGGGGTTATCATAGATGGAAGGTAAGAAAGCTATCATAATGAAGATTTGCAAGAAGGAGGTCCACTTTTGGCGACATACATTCCTCCACCTGTCACCCGCAGTATGCAAGGCCTGAACTCCCTTCTCTTTGCTTTGGCTCTTTTCTTATCTCACCTAAGCACTATAACAGAAATAACTTGAGAAATGATCATGTGTGATGCATCCATGATTGGAAGGGGAATTATTACAGACAGCCTGGAAAAGCTTTACCTGTGAAGTGGTCCTAACGTCCTGTGTAAGTCTTATAGACTGCTGAAGATAAGGCATCTTACAGATCTAGTGTTATGGTAAGCATATGACTTTCATATACTTTAATAGTTCAAGGCTACCAAATCAAGACTTTTTGATACACCTTAGATTAATTACAAATTCATAGAAGCAATAAAAAATATACAAATGCTGAAAGCCTCTGTCTTTGCCACAAGTACATAATTTCAAATTACAAATAAAAAAAAAAAAAAAAAAAAAATGTGTGTGTGTGTGTGTGTGTGTGTGTGTGTGTGTGTGTGTGTGTATGTATATATATATATATATATATATGTATATATTACAACTAAAAATCACACAAAACATCACACATGTTTTGATAAAAAGTACAGTTTTGTACCTACCATAAATGTAGATGTTCGAAGATCCACATTGCTGCAGTCATAACCTGTGGGTAGTCCGCTGTCCTCGGTCGGCCCAAATACCAAAGTGTTAGGCTGGCGTCGGTCATGGTCGCTCAGATCTGACGTCAGTACGCCGTGGTACTAAAGCGCATGACCGACGCCATATCCTCAGTCTTTCTTGCCCCAGATGTCAGAAGGCCTTAAAAAGAAAGGCCATAGCCAAAAATGAAAAAACACCCAATCACTCATGTAGAAACAATATTTACAACACAAACCACACAACCACCCCAAACTACAGAGGGGAAGGAGGGAGGGTAAATTGGACTGCAGCAATGTGGATCTTCGAACATCTACATTTATGGTAGGTACAAAACTGTACTATGTTCTTCATCTCACATTGCTGCAGTCATAACCTGTGGGTAGAATCCCAAAGCAAAGGTAAAGGGAGGTTGGCAAAATCAGAAAGCATTGGGAGCTGCTAACATGCCCTGTAAAACTGCAGTGGCAAACCCAGCCCTAGATTTGGAGTAAAGAGGGAGATGGTAATGTTTAGAAAAAGTGTGCACTGAACTCCAAGTAGCTGCCTCCAAAATATCTTTAGTAGCTACTCCCTTAAAAAGCAGTAGAAGTGGCAGTCGCCCTAGTGGAATGAGGTCTGATTCCAGCGGAACCTCCTTACCATGATGAGAATAACAAAAAGCAATACAATGGCCAATCCACTTAGAAATAGTTTGTTTTGAAACAGGTTTCCCCTGAGAACCCAAAGCAAAAAAATAAACAACTGTTGAGACTGCCTGAACCCTTTGGTTCTGCTCAAATAATAACGCAACTGCCTGTGAATATCCAAAGAGTGCAAAATGTTTTCCCCTTTATTTTGGGGATCAGCATAAAATGTAGGCAAATGAATAGATTGGTTTAATGCCACATTAGAAACAACCTTAGGCATAAAAGTAGGGTTAGTACGCAGGGAGACCCTATCCTTACGAAATATCAAGAAGGGTTCAACTGCCATTAGAGCCTGTAATTCAGATACCCTTCTAGCAGACGTAATGGCCAACAAAAAAGCAGTCTTCCAAGACAAAACTTCAACTCCGTAGTAGCTGCAGGTTCAAAAGGAGGTAAAGTGAGCTTTTCCAACACAAAATTGAGATCCCAGGAAGGAGTAGGAGCTCTACGTGGGGGTCTTATGTTTTGCCCTCTAAGAAATTGCTTAAACAAAGGGTGAGAGAATAAAGGAGGGTCACAGTCATAGTGAGCAGAAATGGCTGCAGCATGAACTTTTACAGAGGAGAAAGACAAACCCTTGTCTAATAATTCTGTAAGATACTGAAGTGAAACACTCAAATTAGGCAGAGAGACATCAAAGCTCTTTGTTTTGCTCCAAAGAAAAAATCTCCTCCATTTATCAGCATAAACTTTCCTGGTACTAGGCCGTCTGGCCTCCAAAATGACATTCAAAACTTGTTGAGGAAGCTGCGACCCCCCAGGGTCTAAAACAGAATATGCCAAGCTGTCAGATGCAGGGACTGTATCCTGACATTGCGGAAATGATTGCTTGCCTGGGACAAAAGGTGTGGAACTGATGGCAAAGGCCAAGGAGGCTCCCGTACTAAACTCCTCAGCAGAGGGTACCAGTGCTGACGTGGCCAATCTGGAGCTATTAGAATCATGCAAGGCTTGTCCTGTCTGACCTTCAAGAGCACCTTGGGAAGAAGAGGCAGAGGAGGAAAGGCATAGACGTGAAGGTTGTTCCAACTGAATGATAGAGCATCCACTTTCCAGGCTTTTGGGTGAAACAGCTTTGTGCAAAACTTTGGCAGTTGGAAGTTTAGTGGAGAAGCGAACAGATCTATGTCTGGAGTTCCCCAAGCCACCGTCAACTGTTGAAATACATGAGGATCCAATTTCCACTCGTGGGGATCCACCATCCGTCTGCTCAAAACATCTGCTAAGGAGTTCTGTGCTCCCGGCAGAAACCTCGCCTGAAGAGTGAGGTGCAAACTGACAGCAGTCTCCCACAAAATCATAGCTTGTCTGCAAAGAGGGTACGAATGGGTTCCCCCTTGCTTGTTGATGTACCACATGACTGTTGTGTTGTCTGTTTGAATCAACACCTGTCCTGGTTGAAGTAGATCCTTGAAGGCCATCAGGGCAAATTGGACTGCTAACATCTCCTTCATGTTGATATGCAAATGTTGTAGTCTGGGAGGCCACGTGTCTTGAACCCATTTCCCATTGAAGTCTGCCCCCCAAGCCATGTCTGAGGCATCTGTCGTTAAGATCTGACTCGCCTCTGGTCGGGTCACAGAGAGTCCCTTGTTTAGGTGACATTCCTGAGCCCACCACAAGAATTCTCTTTGGATGCAAGGTATTATCTGAATGACAGTGTCCAAATCGTGGCAGTGTTGAGTCCATACGCTTTTGAGATACCATTGTAGCTTCCTCATATGCAGTTTGGCATTGGGAAGCACCAGAATACAAGATGCCATGAACCCCAAGGCCTGAAGGACTGTCCTTGCAGTCAGCCTGGACCGTAGAGATAATTGCTGGAAGTAAAGGGCAAGATTTCTTTGTTTGTCCGGGGTCAAAAACGCCATCTGAGAGGCTGTGTTCAGTCTCACACCCAGAAAGCACATGTCCTGAGAGGGTACTAGACTGGACTTTGTTTCGTTCACAGAATACCCTAGGCACCTTAACACTGTCATAACATACTGAAGATGGTGAAGTAACCTGACTTTGTCTTGAGCAAGAATCAGGCAATCGTCCAAATAAGGATAAATTTGTATTCCCTTAGTCTTAAGAAGGCTATCACGGAGCCAGGACTTTTGTGAACACCCTGGGCAGTAGATAAGCCAAAGGGCAATGCAGAGAACTGATAATGAAAAGTGCCAGCCAGCAGGAACCTCCTGCAGCTGGGCCTGATAGGAATGTGAAGATAAGCCTCTTTGAGATCCAGAGTTACCATCCAGTGATCTTTGCCTAGCAGAGGCAGAAGCTGTTTCAAAGTTAACATCTTGAATTTGGGAATGTCCAGGTATGTGTTGAGAATAGACAAGTCCAGAATTGGCCTCCAAGTGTTTCCTTTCTTTGGTACCAAAAACAGGCGAGAATAAAATCCTAGGCCCACTTCTGACGGAGGGGACCCCCTGGATAGCCCCCATTTTTAAAAGTAAAGAAATCTGTTTGTGAGCCTCCAACTTTTGCTGAGGAGGAACGTCTGGCATGCCTTTGAAAGGAGGCAAGGTGTGAAAATAAAACCTGTAGCCTCGGTCTATAATGTCCAACACCAATTTGTCCTGGGTGACTAAAAGCCGATTTTGCTTGAAAAGTGCCGACTTTCCTCCCAGAGGAGCTGCCAGACAGGAGGGATCTGGCAGCTGGAGATACAGGTCATTGGGTCTGTTTACGAAAAGGCTGACCCCTGCCCTCACCTGAAGATTGTGCAGGGGAACTCCACGTCCTAGGCCTGAAAGAACCCTGAGCATGAGCTCTGCCCCTACCACGTCTAGATCTGCCCCTAGACTGTAAATCAGAAGAAGGATAAGCCCATCCCTTAGTAGGCCAATTTCTGCTAAACTTAGGGGGCTGCACCTGTAAAAAATCCTTAACTGTCTGCATAGACTTAGCTTTGTCTTCCATTTTCTTCAAAACTGACTCCACAGGCGAACCAAACAGAACTTCAGACTGAAGGGGAGCATCCAAAATTCGAGCTTTAACATGCTCTGACAAGTTCTGATCCTTAAGCCAGGCGTGCCTACGAATAACTGATCCAGTGGCAGCCACCCTGGAAGAAGCCTGAAGAGCATCAAAACCACACTGCAAAGAATGCTTACCCACCTGATCAGAGGCATGAACTAAATCCTGCAATTCCTTACACTCTATGCCCTCTGCCAAAGCATCTACCTTAGATTTTAACTGACTTAGGAGAAAATTCTGGTACTTCAGCATATGAAACTGGCAATTCAAAGCCCTCATTGCTAGAGTGGAAGAGGTATACACTTTTTTACCCCACCTATCCAAAGCTCTAGAATCTTTATCCATAGGAACTGGATTCTTTACAACAGAAGCCCTGACACCCTTAGGTCCCTGGCTAATAGTTTCCGGGTCAGCTCTTGGGCTCTTATACAAATATTTATGAGCCTCTGGCACTCTGTAATACCTGTCTGGCTTGACCGGGGCAGGAGGTAAAGAATCAGGATTAAGGGAAGCTTCAGAGAAAACATCCTGAACAACATCCAAAACAGGGGGTATAGCCAAGGGCCTATGCTGCGGTAAAAACAAAAATTCCCTAAGCCTCTTTCTAGAATCTGAGAAATCCTGACCTTCCCACTTAAAATGCTCCCTCATGGAATGTAGGGTTTCAGAAAAAGAAAAATCCTCTGGAGGGGAAGCAGAAGGACTAGAATCCTCTGCATCTGAATCAGAATAAGGTGGAAAATCCTGAATGTCTTCAGCCGAAGACTCCGAGTAATCTGAGGAATGCTCCAAACCTTCCACCTCTGGCTCCACCCTAGGCCTCTTATCTGGAGGGGGCAAAGAACCCCTGATTAAGGTAATCAAATCTTCTGCCATTTTCAGCATATGCTTTTTAGGTACAGAACCTGCAGAACTAGGGCTGACGCCAGAGGAAGACAAACCAGGCCTGACCTTGGAAGGTACCTTAGAGACAGAAGTAGAAGGCCTAACCACCTTATGCAAAGAAGGAACTACAGAGACCTGAGAGGCCACCTCAGCCTGACCCGACTCCTGAGAGGCCACATCCTGCAAAATTAAAGGCTCCCCCTGAGACTCAGCTGAAACCTCGGCTGGATCCACAGATTCCACCGTAGTTTCTAAAGAACCGGCGTCCGTAACAGACGACTCATCCTGCTTGGACTTTAACGATTTTTCCTTACGCTTCTTAGCGGTAGCGGGCGTCGGAGGATCCGACGGCATATTGTAATTACACCGCTTACCGAAGACAAGCCTAGCACAATCTAACCTGCGTTTAATGGTGCGCTTATTAAATCTAGCACAAAAGCGACACCCAACTACGTCGTGCTCAGGCCCCAAGCAAGGAATACAAAGAGAGTGGTAATCCCTATGAGGTATCTGTTTCCCACAAGAAATACAATTATTCACTTTTTCTGACATCCGGATTTAACTGAGGCAAGAAAAGACAAAAATATTCCCCAACGGGGTACTTAGCCCAACTTGGTCTTCGGTCTGAAACTCAGAATACGAAAATTTCAGGACGCCGAACAGCACTTGCAAACGCTGCTTCTGCTTCGGACCATGCGGCAAGAAAGACTGAGGATATGGCGTCGGTCATGCGCTTTAGTACCACGGCGTACTGACGTCAGATCTGAGCGACCATGACCGACGCCAGCCTAACACTTTGGTATTCGGGCCGACCAAGGACAGCGGACTACCCACAGGTTATGACTGCAGCAATGTGAGATGAAGAACATCAGCTATAGCTATCTATAAATCATATTTTAATCAATGGAAAGAAATATATAAGAATGACTAAAAAGACAGCTATTAGAAAGATATATATACTTGAATACTTTATTTAGATCACAGGCCCAAATGGATTACCAGAAGAAATCTACCAAGCCTTTTTATGACTTTTTAATCCTCATTTTTTGTGGAAATGTTAAAATTACTAACTGTTCCACAAAGTCGCAACTAGAGTGGGGCAAAGTGGGTGGCTGTCCCAGGCTCAAGATGTCCAGATGACTGGTCATTGCTGACAGGATGCAGTGCAGTACTGGCATTTACTTAAGAAGCCACAGGTGACATCATGTCTTATTACCTGAATGCACTTAATAGTTTATTGTAATAATGAGGTTAAGCTGTGACAGTAACTAACACACTAAGGGGCTAAAATGTATTCATGAGTTTGTTTTCTCAGTTTACGCAGCCTGTGATATCATCTCCTGGCGTTTTAAAGGAATATCTCACGGTTCTGTAACCCACTGGCAACATGTGATCTGCTGGAGTACTGACAACTCTTTTTCTTCTCTAGCCTACAATTTGCAGAAGACCACATTTTTTTTGGTCTTTATCTTCAGAAATCTGGATTAGGGTTTTCCAGTCCTCTAAGCCACCAGATGACCTTCTGGGTATGGCTTTGGCTGTGCTACAGTGGGCAAGTGCCGGACACGGTGATGTTGGCATGCATTACTTTGATGAAGAAGCCACATGAAACAGGATGCGTGGAAGATGGCAGTAATCTTATGTTCATCTTAAATACTGATTATCTTATTTAAGATAAACCCTTGAATGATAAACTTCTTCTTACCCTAAATGATCTACTGAGTCCTTTACGGTAAAGACGTTCAACATTTGATTAAGCAATAATGATATACTTAAAACAGAAGAAAAGAATATTCTGCATATCTACTCAGATATTAAGATTTGATGCAACCAAGGCCTCTGGCATATTAAAGCACACTTTATTTCTATACAATCCCATTCCATTCACCATCAATATATTTATATCATGAAAAAAAAAACACAGTTACAAATAACATTCCAGGAATCAAGTTTAACTGGGGACTGCTAGTGTGTGTCAATTTTGTAATATTTAGAAACACATCTGATGCAGATTGTTGTCTACATTAAAAATGTTTTTGTTTGAAGCTTGGCAATTCAATGCTTCGCATCAACAAGGAACAAAAAGAAGACTCTCAAATGATAATTCATGTCAGAATATTGGGGGGGGTTAGACACATTTGTCTTAACCCATTACATACTATGCAATGAGCTGCACATAACATCTACATTAGCTGCATGTTAAATTTCTTATGCATTTTTTGCAAACAAATGAATTGGAATTTTGGAAGTCTCAGTGTGTAGTGACAGTTAAAATGATTGTTCTGTGTTTTAGAGAAACTTCTGTTAATAGGTGTGGATATCAGCAAAATTCGAGCATGTGCACATACAGCTTGCACTGAGCTGTCAGCTGTTAACATTTAACTTGTATTCCAAAAAGCTGTCTCACATGCGTATATACACTTAGTGCAAGTTACACCTTGTAACTAAGTGGTGGCTTTCCTGAATCCCATCCTGTAAACTAAGGATTTCAATATTGTAACTGAAATGTACGCATCAAGTTCAAAATACCAAAATGTATAGTGTGCTGTAAGCAAACAAATCCATTCTGACTGCTAATCTTTTCAGTCTGATAAAGAAGTCCCTTAGAGTAGCACATTTGTGAGTGACAGAAATCTTCACTACTATGGCTTCCTTTAGGCTAATGTTACTGGTAGTCATAGTGTCTCAATAATCAGTATTACTGATACATGTATGAAGTGGCGCTATTACATTTATTACTATTTGAAATGTTGGGACCCATTAGAGCGAGTCCCAAAACACGGAGACTGCATGGCCAAAAGAATCGACTTACAAATACCAAGTGTGAGATGCTACTTCCTAGAATATTCCCTTTCCTCTGAGGTATGGCAATCTTGGAGATGGTGTGTGTGTGTGTGTGTGTGTGTGTGTGTGTGTGTGTGTGTGTGTGTGTGTGTGTGTGTGTGTATATATATATATATATATATATATATATATATATATATATATACACACACTCACACATATGGGCCTACTTCAGTAGATCGAACTTTTAAATGTTCAAACCTCAAATGGCTGAGACCATAACATTGAACATTTAAAAGTTCGAACACTGAAGTAAAAAAAAAAAAAAAAATGGTTGAACGGTTGTAGAAGGGGGCAAGCCCCCCTGCACCCCACAACCCTCACTTCTTAAATATACTAACTCCGAGATCTCACTACATTGCGGAAAAGAAAAATCTTCCCGTTCCGCAATGTAAGAGGATCTCCATTCAGTCAGTTCGAACTTTTAAAAGTTCGATCATATGGTCTCAGTCATATGAGGTTCAAACTTTTAAAAGTTCGATCTACTGAAGGGGACCCATATATGTATATACATATGATATACATATGATATATATATATATATATATATATATATATATATATATATATATATATGAAGTTCAAGGGTGTGGGGGTGCATGCAAAAAGAAGTTTTAAAAATAAGAGTGATTTTTGAGGTTCACTCTGACAGGTTTACAGTCTTTTTTTGGTACTCGGCATTTCAATAGGGAGCCAATGCACTGATATATATATATATATATATATATATATATACACACACACACACATACTAGTGTTCACAGCAACTGTTCAGCGTCAGAAATGTTAACCCAGCAACAGTTTGCATAACTAGGCTATTCAATCATTCAAATTCTGCTCATCGTACTTGGATTACATAATTTCACACTATGTATTTGTTTCTAACCACGTATCACAACTCTCTACTTTCATTTCAAGTTTATCAAACTTTTTTATTAGTATATTAACATGTAACTGAGAATAAAATGCTTTATTACATATATGTGAGTTGAACTATGTGTGCATATGCATTATGTACTTAACTGTGTTTACCTACAAGGCCTTGGTTACAGCTGAAATGGGACAATGTGCCAGATCACTTACCCAGTTAACTGTAAAAAATAAACGAATAAATAATCACTCCATTACTCACTCTGATTCTTAATTCAATCTGTGTCATACACCTGACTTTTCTTGTGGTTCTACATAAATGTTGCAATAATAGCTTGGTTAACTGCTGCCATTTATCTGCACTATTCTACATGTTTGGAGAGGATCACTTAGTGTCCACACATCCTTTGTATTGTTTCTCCGCCTATGACGGTTATCCAAACATTTTCTTGAATTATACTCTCCAGATTATTCAGTTTTTATGACCTAAAATTCTGAAACCTAATTTTTTCAGTTTGTTAAAAGAAATCCCTTACAGGAGAGGAACACATCTGTAAGTGACAGAAATCTTTATTCCTATAGCTTCATTTAGTCTGAAGTTTTGACATTCATTATTATCTCTGATATGTTTTATTTAAAAGGTGATAAATTGGCACTTGTTTAATTCATCCATCAGCGTACAATAAGAGCTTTGAGTTTGTTATCACAGTTTATCAAGCAAAAATGGTAACTAGGGTCAACAGAAGGAAGTGACCTTTGTACTTCACTATGGTACACTTATTTATTATTACCCTGTTCTTGATAAGAGGTAGTGCATGCTATGACACAAACTCAACATGTTATGCTGCACATGATGACAAAAAGATAGTATGGTAAGAATGATAAGTAAGTTTGGTTTAGCTATTGCATTTTATTATATATTTCTGTTCAGGTGCTAGTATTTACTTATACAAAATATTTGTTATTTTTCAAAACAGCCTCTAAAGTCAGTCCAACTACTTATAGCATCCTTTCTAATTACGATCTACCTAATAAAAAATGCCATCAACTGCTTTGTGGCAGCCACACACTCTGGGGCCCACGATGACATGTCCTGTGTCTGACTTAATGGCATACTGACCACGACTGTAGTCAGTTTTTTTTCCTTCTACACACACTTTCTTCATGTCCTCCTGTTAACAACTGCAGAAAAAATATTTTAAAATTCCATGCCTACACATAATATTATAAATGATATACACATTTCCATATTGCTTGAAATATTAAGAATATTGTTTCTTTTTACCCCTTTTCTATGTGCATTCAGTTTTGATATACAATTCTGTTACTGTATGAAATGTTTTCACTATTGCTATCAAATTTTTGTTGTATTAAGTATTCTGGTCCTCTGGAAACCAGGCTGTGAATGAAAGGGGTCAGTTTACCAGTCTACTTCCCTGCTTACCAAATTTCAGATAAACTACCTCAAGCACATTTATTTCCAGAGTGACCTACTAGATGACATGCAATGTGCTTTGAAAGCAATGCTTCAAGTGTCTTTGAAAGAAATAGGCTTAACATCCAATACCATTAATTACTGTAAGCAATCTCATAGTTGAAGTCACTTAAAATGCCACGGATAGAGCTGTCGGAGCAACAGGTTCCAGTACTGGTAAATGGCAGCAATTCTGGCTCTGTCTGTCAGTTTTTGACAAGGGTAGTGAAGTGCCCTTTATTGATCTTTCTTTCAAGCAGCCCCTATTGTTTGGTCCTAAGAAATTTCAGCATTTCAGGGATATAAAGGAAAAAGGCTAAACTCTTCTGGCTATTAAAGTTTTTTAGTATAATGTACAAGTGTGAGCACAGATCTTTACTTGCCATAGCATGCAACCCAACAGCAGGATTCAGCAGGTCCCCTAAGGACTTCTGTATTAGATTTCCACAAGGTCACTGGCCCTGAGGCCAAGGTCTCTAAAATTTTCAGGGCAGCTGCAGGCAGCCTCAGGGTGGTTCACAGCAGCCTATACTCCCACTGTGGTCATTTCCTTACACATATGGCTGGAGGAAAATTCTTCAGTGTGGATCAGGAAAACTACAGCCCAAGACTTTCACCCAAACTTCTTTTACCCCCCCTCCGGCTCTGCCACTGCCATTGGTGGATTTACCACATTAGAAAAGTCAGGCAAGGAAGGAGGTCCAAAACCGTTTCATAAAGAAAGCCATCAGATCAGCAAGCAGTTGTATATACCTGAGATTCTTTTAATTTGCAAAGAAGAGAAGGGACTTCAGGACCACTTGAAATGTGAGAGGCCACAGCAAACTTGCTTTTTGAACCCTCAGGATGCTCACCTGCACATAAAGACTGTAGCTCAATGTGTGTGTATGTACCTTTAAGAATCCATCCAAGGGCTTGCACAAGTGTATAAATACTGAGCACATATGATCCTGACTGCCATTTTGTAGTAAGCTGTTGAGATGTAAGCATGTATGTATGTAAAGTCTGTCTGTTAATCAGTTTGTTTATATTTTATGATGCTGCTAGCCATTCTAATGTGTTTCTATGTAATAAAGCATCTAAATGAACTACCCCACCTGCTTATCATCTATGACAGAGTGGGACAAGCAACATGGTGTCAGAAGAGACATACCTAAAAGGGCATGGTGTCAAACGAAACATGGCCAAAATGACTTGCTGCCAGAAAGAGTTCCAGTTTCTTCAATTTGAGTCTGAGAGGCACAGGGTTGATATTGCAGGAATATAAAGAAGTGGATCATCCCTACTCCACGTATAATTCGCAAAACAGGTCAGAAACAAATTTCAGATGTTAAAACATGCTCAAATAATTTCTTTTTCTCAAAATATGAAACGAGGCATACAGAACGCTCTAAATGATGTTCAAATAAACTGATATGTCCAATATTGATAAAAATGTTCAAATTGCTGCGGAAAAATGTTTGAAATAAAGTCTGAATTGCACAAACCAAACAAAATAAAGGGAAACGACCAAATTTTCGCAAAGTAATTTTCATATTAATTAAAGATATCTGAGTTATCAGAAGTGTATAACATGCTCGCATGTTTGTGTAGTTTTACAGTAAAGTTATTTTGCAAAATACAGCTATTTCAGAGCATATTTCGCAAAGTACAGTGTTTTGAAGAGTTTACTACGCATTTGAATGTTATTACAATCTCATAGAACAGTTTTAAAAGGGCCATATTTTCAGTAGGTTTGTGCATACTTTGTGGGCATGGCTGATGGATTTCGAAAACCCAGTGCACTTGTGTTTGACAATAATATTGCAGAGAACTGGAGAGTGTTTGAGCAAGGGTATGACACTTTCAATGAGGCTGCATTTTCTGATAAAGATGATCGTACAAAGGCATTTATTTTGCTTAATTTAGATGGGTCAAAAGCTATTGAAAGGGAGCATCCATTTGTGTATGCACCTGCTGTCTTTGCAGGGGAGAGGGAAAACTGTCATATTGTTATATCGGCTGAGTCAAGGGATGACCCAAAGTGGTGAAAATGTAAATTAGAGAAATGTGCAACCCCCCAGACATGCATTACAATGGAAAGGCACTTGTTTTACACAAGGGATCAAAGGTCTGGTGAAACTTTTGCAGCATATATAACTGACTTGAGAAATAAGGCTAAAATGTGCAGATTTGGTGATTTAAGGGATGAGCTAATAAAAGACAGACTTGTGTGTGGTACTAAAGATGATGCTGTGAGAAAGATTTTGCTTTGTGACATTGATTTAACTTTGAATAAAGCCACTGAGATTTTTCACATATACGAGCTCACAGAAAAGAACACAAATATGCCTACAAATGAAAGATGTATGCTTAAAGTAACTTCTAGAACTCATGTTGATAGTATGCAGCACATGGTAAAAAGAAACAGGCCCAAGCACAAGGCAGCAATTGCAGCCCCTGCAACACTCACTGGTAAACCCCAGAGCCTTCCAACAAATTCCAGAGTTCACACAGTCTCAAAGAAGCATAAGAGTGAGTCAGCAAACTCAAAGCATGGGCCCTCACTCAGTTTCATTGCCAATTGTCATAATTGTGGTGGAACTAATGAATCTAAAAGGGAAAAATGTTTAGCTTTTGGTCAGCAGTGCCACAAATGCAATAAGTAGAATTATTTCAAGAGGTTTTGTAAACCAAAAGGCTCACATTCTTTCATTAAAAGGGAACATTTTAAGAAACAAGCTGATCAATTAGAAAGCTGCAACCCTACTCTTTATGCTGATGGTGTGTCAGTGCTTTATGAAACAGTCAATGCAGTTGATTTAAGGGCAAAGCATGAAGTATTTTGTACTGTTCAGATAAACAGAAACCCATAGAGCTGAAAGTTGACACAGGTTTCAAGTGCAATGTTATGTCAGCAGAAATATTTGCAAGAGTATGTTATGGTGAAAGGCTTGATTTGGCAAAGAGTGCGAAGTTTGTTGATTATGGAGGTGAAAAATTTCAGACTGAAGGCTCAGTGATGCTTTCATGTTACTCTGCTAGGAGATGGTACGACTTGTTATTTTATGTGGTCAAGAGGCACTGTGAGTCATTATAAGGGTTCACAGACAGTTTGAAAATGGGACTGCTTTCATTTAACAAGGAAGTCCATCATGTTAGCTTAAAAGACCACTACTCTAATTTTGCCCAGTATATTTTTTCTACCTATGCTGATCTTTTCGATGACAAACTAGGCAAGCTTCCAGATGTGTACTCCACGAAGTTAGACTCAGATGTCAGTCCAGTTATCAGGCCAGCTCAAGGAGTTCCAATAGCCATGCAGGACAGAGTCAAAGCTGAATTAGATAAAATGGTATGACAAGGTGTGACTTGTCAGGTAGATGAACCTAATGAATGGGTATCTTCCATGGTCGTAGCTCATAAGAAAAACTCAGATGAAAGCATCATCCAATAAGCACAGTCAAAGAAGTCACAGCTCTGATGCCGTATGCCACTATTTTTTCCTGTCTATGATGCAGAGAGTTCATTTTCGCAAATTCAGTTTGACAAGAAATCTTCATTGCTAACTACTTTCAGTACTCCGCGTTTCGTAGGTACAGATTTTTGAGAATGCCATTTGGGATAAATTCTGCAAGTGAAGTTTTTCAACGTGCGATGGAGCAAATTTTTTTCTGGGTATCTTTGTGCTATTATAGTAGACGACATAACAGTAGGAGGTAAAGGTGAAGCTGAGCATGACAGAAACCTCAGAAAAGTTCTGGAATGAGCATGTCAAGTGAATCTTAAGATCAATCCACAGAAGTGCAAATTCAGGTTACGAGAAGTTAGTCATGTTGGTCCCTTATTTACTAGTTCAGGCCTACAGCCAGACCCTTCTAAGCAATCCATTCTCGAGATGCCAGCTCCAGACAATGTTCAAGCCCTGCAACGTATTCTTGGTATGGTTAACTATCTAGGCAAGTTCATTCCAGACTTGAGCCAACTAGCAGCACCACTCAGAGAGCTGACATGTAAAGATGTATCCTGGTCTTGGTTAGAGAAACACCAGAGAGCATTTGATGTCTTGAAACAGAGAATTGCTAATCCACCAACCCTCCGACACTATGATGTTCACAAGCCAGTTACTCGTTCATGTGATGCTTTGAAATTTGGTCTTGGTGCAGTCATTCTTCAAGAGTTGCCTGTGCATTCAGATCACTTACCCAAACTGAAATGTACTATGCTCATTCGAGAAAGAGCTTTTGGCAATTGTGTTTGCATATTCAAAGTTCCATAATTATGTTTATGGTAGATCTATCCAGATTGAAACAGACCACAGACCTCTAGTCACTATCTTGAGAAAGCTTATGCAGATAGCTCCAGCCAGATTGCAATGTATGATGTTGAGATTGCAAAAGTATAATTTCACTCTTGTCTACAAGAAAGGCAAACTTCTTTATCTTGCTGATACATTATCCATATCGCCCAGAAACACCACTGAACAGCATGAGAATGAGAACCTTGATTTTGAAGTCATGGAAGTGAGACATCTTTCTTCCACATTTTATTGAGCTGCGAGATCCACAGCTCCAGTTTTACAAAGGCTCAACCATTTTATCAATCAAGGATGGCCATCAAAGCACTCTAGTTTACCTCAAGAAGTGCAACCTTATTTTCTATACAGAGATGAGATTTTGTCTGACAAAGGTATCGTTATGAAAGGTCCATAAAGGATTGTTCCAAAGTCCTTGCAACAGGAGTACATTACTTACACTGCGGTCCAGGTACAGACTCTACCAAAAGAAGGGTGAGAGGTCTAGTATTTTGGCCTTCTACGTTTTAAGATATTGAGAGAGTGCTATTATCTTGTTCTGTATGTAACAGTACTAACCCACAACAACAGAAAGAACCACTTCAGCTAAACCAGATTCCTGAACTAGCTTGGTCGACAGTAGCCAGTGACATTTTCGAGTGGAATGCCCAACATTACTTGGTATTAGTAGACTCTTATTCTAATTGGTTCGAGACTGACCTACTTCCTAACCTAGCATCCAGTACTGTCATTACTAAGATGAAGCATCATGTTGCAGTCCATGGTAGTATGCACAAAGTTATTTCTGACAACAGCACGCAGTTTATAAACAAACAGTTCAAATGATTTGCCGAAGAGTGGGACTTTACTTATGTCACGAGTGGCCCAGGGTATCCTGAGTTAGTGCAAAATGACAAAAATACACTGAACCCACAGACATTGCCAACATCCTGGCAGACAGGTTCAGTGCAAACTCCCCCCCTTCCCCCCCAAAAGAGCAAATGTCTATCCCAACAGAGTGTAGCCTCCCTGATATCACAGATGCACAGGTGAGAGCTGCCCTCTCCAAAGCAAAAAACACAGCATCAATGGGACCGGACGGTGTCCCGAGCTGCATCTTCCACGAGATCCAAAAAGTATCCATAAAGTCACTGTTCAATCTCAGCCTTACTACAGGATATGTACCCAAGAAATGACGTACAGCAACAGTGGTCCCACTCCACAAAGGTGGTGCTACAACGGACCCCAGAAACTATCGCCCTACAAGCCTGACTAACCTGGTCTGCAAAGCTATGGAGTGTATCATCATGGAACTCAAACAAAGACATTGGGAACCTCTAAACACTGGATCCTACCCAATTCGGCTTTGTTAAGGGCAGATCTTGCCTCTTGAACCTGGTCGACTTCTTTGAAACAGTCACCAAGGCCATAGATGAAGGGAAGGTAGTCCACACAGCCTACCTGGACCTCGTAAAAGCCTTTGACACAATACCCCCCCCCCCTCGGGCATCATAAATAAGCTCACCAGCTTAAATATCAACCCCTGTGTCACAAGATGGGTTGCAAACTGGCTCAGGGATAGAACCCACATGGTCAGAATTGCAGGTTCCATGTCAGACTCCAAACCAGTTACAAGTGGCGTTCCACAAGGCTCAGTCCTGGGACCTCTCTTGTTCGGTATATATTTCTCTGAGGTACAGGCTAACACGGGAGGACTATGGCTGACCAAGTTCGCAGATGACTGCAAACTGGGTGCCATAATCAACTCGCCGACTGACACAAGCATCCTCCAAAAGGGTCTCACAGAGACGGATAACTGGTGCCAGAGCCATGGTCTAAAGCTAAATGCCAAAAAGTGCATAGTCATCCCCTTTGGGAAAAACAAAGTGCCCACAAATTACCACATAGGCAGTAATCCATTAAGTACGGAAGAAGTAATTAAGGATTTGGGGACCCAAGTAGATAGCAATCTCGCCTTTGACAATCACGTTGCCAAAGTGGTTAGAAAGACCTTCTATATAGCCCACCTTATCACAAAAGGGTTCACATCTAGATCAAGAGAGGTCATTGAGCCCCTGTACTCATCACTCATCAGGCCCATAATTGAATACAATGCCCCATTTGGGATGTACCTTACCCGACACCTGCAACAACTGGAAAGACCCCAAAAGTACCTCACCAAGAGGATCAAGGGACTCAAACAGATGCCCTACGCAGTTAGGCTAAAGAAACTCCAGCTCTACTCAGTTGCTTACTGCCTACTCAGAGATGATCTGTGCCTGACGTATAAAACCATGTCCAACCCAGAATTAATGGACATGCTTTACCTCAGGAAATCCAAATCCCTTAGAGCTACACGCGCCAGGGACTTAAACCTCAGCACAGAAATAAATAGGATATGCTGGAGGGACAGATTCATATCCCAAAGGCTCCCCTCACTCTGGAACAAAATCCCAATCCATGTTAGGCAGAGCCCCTCAATGACCCTCTTCAAGAGAAATCTTGATGAGTGGATGGGAGATCGTAGGTTTACCCCTGGGATCTCTTCTGTGACCTACTATACAGAGGCACAGTCAACTAATCTAAAAGGGTGGCAAAAGCCAAACACACTCTGGCTAGGCTTATAAATGCCCTAGGGCAGATAGCCTAGTATCAACCTATGAACTTATGAAACGGTTTGGCAGAACGTGTAGTTCAAAGTGCAAAACAGTTACTAGGGAAGTCAAAACGAGACAATATTGATGTTTTCCTGAATCTCCTAAATCTCATAAATATTCCTCATGATAAACATCTTGGTTCACCTGCTCAGAGACTTCTGTCGAATCAAACCAAAACCACATTACCAGTCAGTAGTCAATTGTCAGTTCCATGTGTTAAGAACAACAGGTCAGTGAAAACCAATCTGTTGAAGAAGTGTTGAACCCAGAAGTCCTACTATTATAAGACTAACAAACCGCTCACTCCATTATGATAAACAGAAGTGGTAAGGATGCAGATGTCCAAAGGTTATCATCACATTGGAGTCGTGAAGAATATTTGCCCAGAGCAGAGATCATACATTGTGGAATCACAAAGAGCAGAGTTTAGGCGGGATCACAAACATTTGATGTTGGTGTCCGAGCCTATACCACATTCAATAGCCTGTGAGAAAGACTAACTCAGAGTGAGTTGTCCAGTGTTCAGTTCCAGAGGAAGTTCCAGAGAATATTCCTGTTCCTGTGATGAATCCAGAAGTTCCTGATACAAGTTGTTCACCGAAGAATGTCCCTGTTTCAAAACCCAGTCCAGATTGTTGTGTTACTAGATCCGGTCATATGTCTAGACCATGTTATAGACACACGACAACTTGGACATAACACTGTGTTTGTTTCTAATGTCTATAATAATGCATGTCTAACTCCAATGTAGTGTTTACTAAGGGCAATCTTTTTACGAAGGAGGATGTAGATCAATGTGTGTGTATGTACCTTTAAGAAGCTATCTAAGGGCTTGCAGAAGTGTATGAATACTGAGCATGTGCGAGCATGACTGCCATTTTGTAGTAAGCTGTTGAGATGTAAGCATGTTTGTATGTAACGTCTGTCTGTTAATCAGTTTGTTTACATTTTATGATGCTGCTATCCATCCTGATGTGTTTCTATGTAATAAAGCATCTAAACAAACTACCCCGCCTGCCTGTCATCTATGTTAGAGAGGGACGAGCAACAAAGACAGCAAAGTATTCCATCCTGCTCTTCTGAATAAAAGCCAGTCACTCCCAGTTTTATACCTTCCATTTGATCTCACATCAGCCACAACGATACTCTATTTGAACCACTCAAGGCTACAGGGCACCACAGCATTCCCAAACAGACAGCTCCTAGTAGTCATTTTAAAGACAGTCTTGTTAAGCAAAGAGGATATTAGCTTCACATTTTCCACTCCTTTGGAGTCGCCATGAACTTTGCACAACCTCATCTGGCTCTAACTCACCTACATACTTTTACTGGATGTTGCCAGAGACCAGGACTTGTCAGCAATTTTCTCTTTAGGAAGGCTCCAGTATTTTATGTTGGCTGTCTACACTCTTCAGTTATCATACCTTCCTGGAGTTAGCATGTGTCTCATGGCTCTGGACATAATGGCAGTACCGAATGTTACACTACCTTATGAAATGTACAATATGAGGGTGCTTGAGTGGATGCTGAAACTAAAATGATCACATGAGAAGGATCACTTTGATCCACTAGTGAGGCTGCGAAAGTTCTGAGAAAGTATGTGGTCTGGTGGACTGTTCCCATTAACCTTTTGCTGGGAAGGCCTCTTACCCTACTAATGCCAACAGCAACCATGACCACAAATGCTTCAGTTCTCATTTGGGGGGTGGCAGTGAAAACACCATACAGCACAGGGCTTATGGTTCAAGCAAGAATTGCTTTTGCACATTAATGTCTGGAAAATTAAAAGTATTTCTTCTCTCTCTCTCTCTCAAGATAGACAACAGATTTTTCCTCAAGGCCACATTTCCATTCAGTCAGAGAATACAGCTGGAGTAGTATGGTGTATTAAGAAATAAGGAAAGATCAGTTCTTATTCTTCAGTGCAGAGAGGCCAGGACAATTTGCTAATGGGCTTTCAAGAGTAATCATGTAATTTCTGAAATACCTATTACTGGGGAAGCCAAATGTTTAGATGACTGACTCAAACAAAGGTTCATAGGTAGGTACTAGGCTATTGGCCCTAGGGCCTATACAAGCCTAGCCAAAAAGGTACCCTGGCTTTCGCCACCCAAGAAAATTATTTTCCTGTGCCCCTGTCAAGCAGAACCACAGAAGTGATCCGCGGGGTGAATTTCCTATTACCCATCCAATCATCAAGATTTTTCTTGAAGAGAACTAATGAGGAGCTCTGTTTGACATAGATAGGTAGTCTGTTCCAAAGTATGGGAAGTCTCTGGGACAGGAATCTATCCCTCCAGCATGTTCTGTTTATTGTGGTGACAAGGTTTAGGTCCCTAGAGCGTGTAGCTCGGAGGGATTAGGATTTCTTTAAGTGGAGCATGCCCAACAGCTCTGGGTTTGACATAGCTTTGTATGTTAGGCAGAGATCGCCTCTGAGTAGGCGATATGCAACGGAGTAAAGCTGGAATTTTTTGAGACGGTCTGCGTAAGGCATCTGTTTGAGGCCAGTAATCCTCTTTGTGAGGTATTTTTGCAGCCTTTCCAGTTGTTGTAGATGTCTTGTGAGGTACATACCAAAAGGGGCATTGTACTTTATAATGGGTCTAATGAGTGATGAGTAAAAGGGAACAATGACATCTTTTTTTCCTGGATGAGAAACCTTCTGTGATGAGGCGTGCCACGTAGAAGGATTTACTGACCACTGTGGCGATGTGATTATCAAAGGAGAGACTACTGTCCACCTGTGTCCCAAGGTCTCTTATCACACTTTACTGCCTATGTGGTAGTTTTTACCAAAGGGGATGACAATGCACTTTTTGGCATTGTGCTTGAGACTATGACTTTGACACTAGGCACCTGTCTCAGTGAGACCCTTTTGTAGGATGTCCACATCGTTAGGAGTTTCGATTATGACTCATAGTTTGCAGTCATCTGCGAATTTAGTTAGCCGAAGAACTTCTGTGTTAGCCTGTACTTCAGAGAAGTAGATACCAAACAGGAGAGGACCCAGGACTGAACCCTGTGGTACTCCACTTGTCACTGGTCTGAAGTCTGATTTGGAGTCTGCTACATTCACAGTGTGGGTTCTCTCAGTATGCCAGTTGGCAACCCATCTTGTGACATAGGGATTTATACCTAGTTTAATGAGTTTATCTATAATTCCAGAATGGAGGATGGTGTTGAACGCCTTGGCAAGATCTAGATAGGCTGTGTGAACCATCTTACCCTCATCTATGGCTTTGGTGACTACTTCAAAGAAGTCAATCAGGTTTAGGAGACATGATCTGCCTTTTTCAAACCCAAACTGTGTGGGGTCCAGAGTTTGGAGATCTCCAATGTCTTTGTTTATGAGTTCCATGATGATATGTTCCATGGCCTTGCAGATCAGGCTCGTCAAGCTAATGGGGTGGCAGTTCCCGGGGTCTGTTGTGGCCCCCCTTTGTGGAGTGGGATAACTGTCGCGGTGTGCCATTCAATGGGCACAAAACCTGAGGTGAGGCTATGACTGAACATGGTACTTAGGTGGGGTGCCAGTTCATTCTGTAGTTCATGTAGAAGGCAGCCTGGGATGTTGTCAGGTCCCATGGATGCTGTGTTCTTGGCTTTGGAGAGTGAGGTTTTTACCTGTGCAGCTGTGATTACAGGAACTTTGCATTCTTCCGGTATAAAGATGGGCCCTTTAGGGGGTGAGAGGGGGGTAAAGTTAGCACTGAACCTATCTGCCAGGATGTTGGCAATATCAGTTGGTTCTGTATATTTAGTGTCATTGTGCTGTAACTCAGAGCAGATCTGAGTGTTGCCATTGAGATTCTTGACATAGCTATAGAATGCTTTGTGGATGTCTTTAGAATCAGTGGCAATTTTGTTTTCATAACTAGCTTTGGAGGATTTTATGAGGGATCTCAGCTTCTTACTGAGGCTGACCAGGGAGTTCCTCCAATTGTGGGATTTAACTCTTTTTTGCAACAGTTTCTTTCTTCTGTTGTAGAGTTTGTTTATGGTAGAAGACCACCAGATTGGCTTCCTTTTTTTGGAGGATAGCATCTTGGTTCTGTTAGGGATAGCACGATCCATGCACTCGTGTAAGTGCTTATAAAGTGCATTTGTGTAGGATTCAGCAGTCGTACCTCTATTGTCCATCTGCATGGGTGTCGTGAAGTCTGCCACTTCTGTCTTAAGAAGCATGAAGTCGGCTTTGGGGAAATTTTTTACGGTTGTTTTCCTAATGGGGGGTGGGAGCGGGATGTGGATGTCTATTCAATTAGCTTGTGGTCGGATCTGACCAACGAGGAACTGACCTCTGGTGTGGAACACCGGGTCACCCATGTTAGAGATGACCAGGTCTAGGATATTGCTGCCAGTGGTGGGGGTGTGGATAACTTGATTCAAGGCATTGGAATTGATGATTTCCAGAAAACGCTGAGCAAAAGAGTTGGTACATGAGTAGTTTTCCCAGTTAATGGTAGGGTAGTTGAAATCACCCATTATTAGATTATTGGGTTGTACCTTAATATTTTCCAGTGTATCAAGAAAAGAGGACTGGGAATCCTTGGGCATGGTGGGGGGTCTGTAGCAAGCTACAATCTGGAATGAGGTTTTGCCCAGAGTTAGTTGAACTTGGATAATCTCAGATGCATTATGCTGAGCAACTAGCTTGGAGGTGTGGATATAATGAATATGGGCACACCTCCACCTTTAGTGTTTTGGTCTGGGTTTGGTGTACGAAACGTGTGGTATGAATTATAGCCTGGTAATGCAGGGGTGCTCTCTGGAGCTTTGAACCAGGTCTCTGTCACTGCACAGATGTCAATGTTCTCCATTTTAAGGAGTGCCTCGAGTGAGTGCATTTTGCGGTTTAGACTTCTAGCATTGAGTAGCACTGACCTCAGATTTTGTTTGCTTGTACCTGTTACAGTGGTGAATTTGTCATTTGAACCTTGCCTAAAAAAAGGCACTACAGGTGTGGCAAGAGCCTTTCCCAGTATCCGGAATCCCAAGGGTGACAGGTGCAGGCCATCTCTGGCAAGGCAGCTTAGTCTGTTGATCATGTCATCCCAGGCAGACAGATACTGGATTCCCTTAGAATGACACCAGCAGCTTAGTCAATTGTTAAAGTCAATCATTTTGTCTTTGTATTGTGGTATCATTCTGGGTGATGGCAGGATGCTACTCAGGGCTAGGGTCATACCTGCCAGGGCTAGAAGATCGGAGAGCTCCTCCATGTCTCTTTTCATGTAGTCCAGGGATGTATGTCTCAGGTCATTCACACCAAAATGGACAATGACAGAGTCATATTTGTACTTGTTGTGGAGTGACCTGAGTGCATGCGTTATGTGGCGGATCCTGGCACCTGACAGGCATCTGACAGTAACTTTTTCCTTGTTTAGCCTGGTGAGTGGAACATCAGTGTGCCTGACTATAGAGTCACCTATGGCTAGAGTGTTGGGCACGTTATGCCTTATGGGCTGTAGTTGAGTGGCACACTGAGTATGTGGGCTGTGTGTCATTTGGGTTGTGTTGGGAGGGGTGGAAGTTGCTTGTATTTCTGCTTTGGAGGTCTCTGTTGTTTGGGCAGATTTGTAAAGAGAGCCTCTGTGAATGTAGGTGGGTGTTTTGTGCTTCTGTGTGTGTGTTTTGGTGGTGTAGGTTTTGAGGGACTATGTGATGAGTGTGGTGCGGTGAAAGTGTTTACCTTCTCCTCTTGACTGTCTAGGCCAGTCTTTGGAGAAGAGAGATTTGCTTCCAGTTTGGCTATATAAGTGCATCTCTCACAGGTCGTAGTGTTGTGTGGTAGGAGGAGAGGGTTGTCTGTGTACATGAGGCAATTGCTGCATTGTCCCAAGATGCCCAGATTCATCAGGTAGACTTGAGAAAACACCGGGAGCTGACCTTTAGACATGCCTGAATAGGTGCTTATTTATTAAGTACTAAAAACTGTTTTCCTCTAGACAAGTTAGGAAAGTTGAGTGCTGTAGTAATTTGTAACTTATTTAGTGCTTACAAGGAGTTCTGAACAACTGCTGAGCTCGAAGAAACAGATTTGAGTGCTAAAACTAAAAAGCTGGCTAGTTGCAAGGGAAATTTTGAAGAACACACTTTATGGCACCAGGAATAGGTTAACCCCAGTTAAGTGGGGGGAGGGCGCTTAGGAGCTCACAAACAGTCATGGACACAGCAAATTCGTATCTGGACAAGACCTGCCACAGGAAAGGGGGAAGCAAGCTTAGAAATTTTTTTTCCCAGTAAAAGTGGAAAAGGAGAAAGCTGGAACAGAAGTTAATTCAACGTTAAGAATCTGAGTGGGTTGGCCTTCACAAATGTTCTCTTTTAGAATGAGTGAACTAATGACACTAGACTGGAAGGAGAGTCACAGCTCAAATATACAGTATTGGTGGGCAACTGCAAAGCCACCAAGAAGAACACACAACACTAGGGAGGGTGGGTGGGAAAAATTACAATTACAGTTCCTAGCTGCAGCCACTAAATGAAAGTTTTAAACAGATCAAGGAGCAGATTCTAGAGAATGCTTTTAACTGTAAACAGACAATTATAGTAATGCACACTATTACAGTTCCTAGATGTAGAACACAGAAACCTCAAAAAATCAATTATGCACTGAAAAGCCCGGATAGAGCACTCACAAACAGAAAATACAACTCTCAGTATGAAAAAGCAGTTTACAGTTAAGTAATTCAGTAAACATGCAATTAGAGTAATGAAACAGTATCTAGCAATGAAAACTACAGTTAAAACTCTATAAAACAGTACATAAATGCAGTGAAACAATAACGTTATAACAGTGCAAAATGTAGTAGATCAACTGTATAGCACAATTATAAGCGTTTCAGAAGTGCAGTTCAATGAAATAAGTGTAAGAAATAACTTATCCTGCTCTTGGAATCTTAATGAATTTCCACCTATGCAATGCAATCCAGAGCATGAGCAATACAAGCACAACCTTTATAAGACACAGGGTTTATATACCAGTAAGAATGGAAGAGTTGGTAGATCAAATTACTACTCAGCCCCTGCTATTAGACAATCACTCATATTACAGAAGGTCAGGAGGCCTTGTTACTCTCAATAATAATGAAGACAATCAGCAGAAAATGGCTGCCAGAAACACAGGAAACTCAAACAAAACTACCAGCCTAGACAACAGGCCTCTATCAAGATTGTGCCACCTGAACAGAACACAGAAACCTCACTTTAAAAGCATAGAAAGAACACCCGCAAAGAGAAAATACAAGTCTCAGTATGAAAAAGCAGTTTACAATTTAGTAATTAAATAAAAATGCAATTATAGTAATGGACACTATTACAGTTCCTAGCTGTAGCCACTAAATGAAAGTTTTAAACAAATCAAAGAGCAGACTCTAGAGAATGTTTTTAACTGAAGACAATTATAGTAATGCACACTATTACAGTTTCTAGCTGTAGAACACAGAAACCTCAAAATAATCCAAAATGCATAGAAAAGCTCGGATAGAGCACTCACAAACAGAAAATACAACTCTCAGTATGAAAAAGCAGTTTACAGTTATGTAATTCAGTAAACATGCAAATAGAGTAATGAAACAGTATCTAGCAATGAAAAATAAAGTTAAAACAGTACATAAATGCAGTGAAACAATAAAAAAGCTTTATAACAGTGCAAAATGTAGTAGATCAACTGTATAACACAATTATAAGTGTTTCAGAAGTGCAGTTCAGTGAAATAAGTGTAAGAAATAACTTATTCTGCTCTTGGAATCTTAAGGAATTTCCACTTATGCAATGCAATCCAGAGCCTGAGCAATACAAGAACAACCTTTATAAGACACAGGGTTTATATACCAGTAAGAATGGAAGAGTTGGAAGATCAAATTACTACTCAGCCTCTGCTATTACCCAATCACTCATACTACAGAAGGTCAGGAGGCCTTGTTACTCTCAATAATAATGAAGACAATCAGCAGAAAATGGCTGCCAGAAACACATGAAACTCAAACAAAACTACCAGCCTAGACAACAGGCCTCTATCATGATTATGCCACCTGAGCAAAACACAGAAACCTCACTTTAAAAGCATAGAAAGAACACCCACAAAGAGAATATACAAGTCTCAGTATGAAAAAGCAGTTTACAATTTAGTAATTAAATAAAAATGCAATTATAGTAATGCACACTATTACAGTTCCTAGCTGTAGCCACGAAATGAAAGTTTTAAACAGATCAAGGAGCAGACTCTAGAGAATGCTTTTAACTGTAAACAGACAATTATAGTAATGCACACTATTACAGTTCCTAGCTGTAGAACACAGAAACCTCAAAAAATCAAAAATACACAGAAAAGCTCGGATAGAGCACTCAAACAGAAAATACAACTCTCAGTATGAAAAAGCAGTTTACAGTAAAGTAAATCAGTAAATATACAATTAGAGTAATGAAACAGTATCTAGCAATGAAAAATACAGTTAAAACAGTATACAACAGTACATAAATGCAGTTAAACAATATAACAAGCTTTATAACAGTGCAAATTGTAGTAGATCAACTGTTTAGCACAATTATAAGCATTTCAGAAGTGCAGTTCAGTGAAATAAGTGTAAGAAATAACTTATCCTGCTCTTGGAATCTTAAGGAATTTCCACTTATGCAATGCAATCCAGAGCTCATACCTCACAAGTGGTCTTTCAGTCTCAATAAGGCAAAGAAAATTTTCAGGAAGTGAAGTTATACAGTTCACAATCTCTCAGTCTCTCTTACAAACACAAAATTATGCAAGCATTCGTCCCTAATTCTATCTCCATTAGGATGCCTTAGATAGCCTTGGACACAGGGTCTGCTCTATGATGTTCTCCACTTTCTCTGACAAAATTTATTCTGAAAGCAAACAAATCCAAGGCCAAAGTGATTTCTACAACATCCCTACTTGCCTTAATGGATCTGGCTCCCACGCTTCAACAGTTTCTCATGTACTTTCACCAAGATTTCTCTTCATAATAAGCTTCTGACTCTTTCATCTGGTACAGTCTCGCCGGGGCTCCATGAACTCAAGCTAGAGCACAGCTACTCCAATTCCAGTACTAGCCAGGTAAGAAGCACTACTGTTTGTTATCTGCTAATCTTTCAGAGTTTAAAATATTACTTCTGTCATACTGTAATCTCTTGCTATCAGCATTACACTGAACAATGCATAAGACTCCATTACTCAGAGAAGGAAAAGTGTTTCTCTTCTTAAAAATGTTTCATTTTCTCAAAGTTTCTGGGACATCTGAGGTTGTACATTTTACTACAATTACAGATCAGAAAAGGCAGAGCCCCTGAACATGGTATGCAGGGCAGAATGCAGCCCCTTGCAAGTGTAAATATTTCATTCTGGTTTACATTTTTTGTCAAGTGATGTTTAAAGGTGCTTTTATTGATGTAGATCAGTTACAGTGTTTTGCAGCTTGACTAAGGGAGATGGGATATTTAATTATAGATCTAACCAAGCCAAGTGTTTTTTTTTGTTTGTTTGTTTTGTTTTTTATTGGGTATTTTTTACTTTCTCATCTTTTCAGCAAAGCCTCCCCCCTTCGAAAATATTTACGGAATAAGTGAAAAAGGTTTTTAATCTATTCTGCTGCTTGAAATACAGACCCATTTTCTGTCACTGAGGCAAAGTATCTAAGTTAGTGGTTTTCAACCTTTTTACACTGGGAACCGGTGAAAATGGGAAAATTATTTCGGGGACTGCTAAGGCAGAAATAAAAAACATTATTTATAAGGAACCAATTAAAACAATCTCTGTTTGAGCGTTGTATGCCAAAAGATATGAAGTCTGAAACTTCAGTCTTTTTATGAGGAACAGACCAAAAACATGGGGCAAAAATCTGGACATTCTGCAAAAATCTGGAGTTGAGAGGTATGCTACCTACCTACTGCCTACTCACACACACACACACACACACACACACACACACACACACACACACACACACACACACACACACACACACTCACACAAACACACACACACTTCTCAACCAAAAAGGGACAAATCCCAACAGAATCCGGGACACGTCCATAAATAATCAGGGATACGTTACTTTTCATATATTAGTATTACTAACTTGAGATGATGACAAAATAACAGAACATGAGAGGATATGCATTTTTTCTAAAGTAAAAGAAGTCTGTAACTCTAATTATTGTCATTATTTATTAAGTGTAATTCATCACCTTTTCTCCAAAAGTCACCACTTTTAGGTGGGATTAAGAGGGACAGAGCTAAAATTTCAGTCAAAATCAGGGAGAGTTGAGAGGTATGCAGCTACCTACCTACCATCCGCCATCTTAAACACACACACACACACACACACACACACACACACACACACACACACACACACACACACACACACTCCATACCTCTCAAACTCTTAGCACAAAAATATGGGCAAAGCCAAAAATAATGGTAGGGCAAAGCCCTAAAAATAGGGATAAACTTTAAATATTACTCTCACAAACTTATAAAGTTGCTAGAATAAAAGGTATTGTGTTATTGTGAAGTTTCTGAAGGATATGAAGTCTGAAACTCAAATGCCTGTCATTATTTAGTGAATTCTGTCATCACGGATTTGCCACAGTAAATCCAAAAAACACAAGTTTTACGAGAAACAGATTAAATATATGAGGCCAAAATCTGGACAGTTGAGAGGCACCTCCCTCCCTCTTTTTATAGACACACACACACACACACACACACACACACCCCTACCTACTTACTTCTTACACACACACACATACACACCTACCTACTTCTTGCACACACATACACACCTACCTACCTACTTCTTACCTACACACACACACACACACACACACACACACACACACACACACACACACACACACACACACACACACACACACACACACACACACACACACACACACACACACACACACACACACACACACACACACACCTACCTCTCACTTGTCTGTTCGTGGTCTGCATTTCAAATGTCTTCTGGCATTTAATTTTGCATGCATGGAATACAAAGATGTAAAAGTCCAGTTTTGTACCTACCATAAATGTAGATGTTGAGTGTATTCACTGTTGCAGTCATTACACTTGGGTTATCCTGCTGTCAGGCGACCCGCAGTCGGCCCGAGTTCCAAAGTCTTGGTCCGGCGTCGGTTGCTGTCGCCTCTTCCCTGATGTCAGTGCGCCAGGGGTATAAAAGTTGCAACCAACGCCATTTTCTTCAGTTTTTCTTGCCCCAGATGTCAGGTGGCCCCAGATAGGAAGGCTGGAAAGATAAAATTATGCCAAAAAAACATGCATATATTACTATAAACATTTCCTTCATCTACAAGCAAATACACCACATGGGTTGTATAGAGATGAGAAGTACAGAAAAGTCCCAGCTATGAAACAAAGGGGATGGTGAGTGGGTAGCCTGGACTGCAACAGTGAATACACTCAAACATCTACATTTATGGTAGGTACAAAACTGTACTATGTTCATCGTGTTTCATTGTTGCAGTCATTACACTTGGGTAGAATCCCAAAGCTGAGGTTGGGTGGCTGGGTCTAAATTGTATTTGGAGAGGCTACCAGGCCCTGCAGAACTGCAGTGGCAAAGCCTGCTCTGGATTTAGAGTAGAGAGGTAAGTGGTAGTGCTTGGTGAAGGTGTGCACTGAGCTCCAGGTTGCAGCCTCTAAAATGTCTTTGGTTGGTACTCCCCTGAGGAAAGCTGCTGAAGTGGCTGCTGCTCTGGTAGAATGAGGCCTAATGCCCTTAGGCACTGATTTGCCATGTTGTGCATAACAGAAGCGGATGCAGTGTCCTATCCATTTTGAGATTGTCTGCTTTGTAATAGGCTTTCCTTGTGATCCTGCAACATAGGCTACAAACAGATGCTCAGTTTTTTCTGAAAGCTTTTGTTTTGTCCAAGTAGAATCGTAACTGTCTGTGTATATCCAAAGCGTACAGAAGTCTCTCCCCTTTATTCTGGGGTTTTGGGTAAAACGTAGGTAAATGAATGGTTTGGTTTAAGGCCACATTGGAGACCAATTTGGCATGAATGTTGGATTTGTCCTAAGAGAAACCCTGTCATGATGAAAAATGAGGAAAGGTTCCACAGCCATTAATGCCTGTAACTCTGAGATTCTTCTTGCTGAAGTTACTGCTAGGAGCAGAGCAGTTTTCCATGATAAGAACTTTAGATCAGCTGTGCTGGCTGGTTCAAAATGAGGCAGTGTGAGTTTTTCTAAAACAAAATTGAGGTCCCAAGCAGGTACTGGTGCTGTCCTTGGGGGTCTTATATTTTTTGCCCCTCTGAGGTACTGTCGTAGTAGAGGATGTGAAAAATAGGAGGTTCCGTATTGTAATGAGTTGAAATGGCAGAGGCATGGATTTTAATAGATGAGAAAGATAAGCCTTTGTCCAGCATCTCAGTTAGGTATTGTAAAATTTGAGGTATATTAGGGACAAGTGGTTTGAGCCCTTGTACCTGGTTCCAAGCACAGAATCTCTTCCATTTTTCTGCATAAGATTTCCTAGTGCTGGGCCTCCTAGCTTCTAAAATGACATCCATAACAGCTTTAGAGAGAGGTGCAGTCTGAGTGGCTACATTATCTGCCATGCTGCCAGGTTTAAGGTTCTGAGTTGACTGTGCAGAATCTGATTGTTTTGTTGTGTCAGATGATGAGGAATTTGAGGTAGAAGCCAAGCTAGGCCTTGAGACAAACTCTTTAGGATTGGGTACCAGTGCTGGCGTGGCCAGTCTGGGGCAATCAGGATCATTTTTGGCCTTTCTTGTCTGACTTTTAGTAGCACCTTGGTAAGAAGAGGCATCGGAGGGAAGGCATAGACTGTCCGACCTTTCTAGCTGAATGATAGAGCATCTACTTTCCATGCTTGAGAGTGATACGTTCTTGTGCAAAATTTCTGTATTTGGTAATTGTGAGGGGAGGCAAAAAGATCTATGTCTGGGCATCCCCATTTCCTCGTTATCATGCTGAACACTTGTGGATTTAGCTTCCATTCGTGAGGATCCATGAGATTTCTGCTTAGTTCGTCTGCCAGTGTATTTTTTGTTCCTTGCAGGAATTGTGCCTGCAGATGTACTTGATAGGTCAGTGCTGTGTTCCACAAAATCATGGCTTGCCTGCATACGGGGTAGGAATGTGTGCCCCCTTGTTTGTTTATGTACCACATAACTGTGGTATTGTCCATCTTTATTAATAGTTGCCCTGGATGTAGTAGGTCCTTGAAAGCTGTAAGGTGCATTCTGTACAGCTAGCATCTCTTTTTGATTGATGTGAAGATGCATTTGTTCCTTGGGCCACGTGCCCTGAATACATTTTCCACCCATATGTGCTCCCCAGGCATAATCCAATGCATCCGTTGTTATTGTCTGCCTGGCTGCGGGTAAGGTGAAAGGCTGTCCCTTGTTGTGGTGACAGGCCTGGGGCCACCATCGAAACTCCTGTTGTAAGCAGGGAATTAAAGTTATGATTGTCTCCAGGCTGTGACAATGCTGAGTCCAAACACTTTTCAGATACCATTGTAGTTTCCTCATATGCAGTTTTGCATATGGAATTAGTAGAATGCAGGATGCCATGAAGCCCTGGGCCTGCAGAATTTTTCTTGCAGGGAGCTGGATTTTTGTTGCCATCATTTGAAAGTAATGAGTCAGTTGCCTTTGTTTGTGTAGCATGAGATAAGCCATCTGGGCAGTTGTATTTAAGCTTGCACCCAGGAATATTATCTCTTGAGAGGGCACTAGTTTTGATTTCTTTTCGTTTACTCTGTACCCTAGGCAAATTAGTAATCTTTTTACAAACGCCAGATGTTTTAGAAGAATGTCCTTGCTCTCTGCTTGAATACGGCAGTCGTCTAAGTAGGGATATATTTGAATTCCTTTTTGTCTGCAAAATGCAATTACTGGTGCCAGGCATTTTGTGAAGACCCTGGGTGCAGTAGATAAGCCAAAGGGCAGTGCAGAGAATTGGTAATGCATTGAGCCTGCTATGAATCTGAGGTATATTCTGCAAGATTGTCTGATTGGGACATGTAGGTATGCCTCCTTGAGGTCCAAAGTAACTAGCCAAGCCTTCTTGCCCAGCATGGGCAGAAGTTGCTGCAGTGTTAACATTTTGAATTTTGGAACATCCAGGAAAGTATTTAGGATTGACAGGTCCAGTATTGGTCTCCAGGCTTGTCCTTTCTGGGTACTAAGAAAAGTCTTGAGTAAAATCCTTGTCCCTGTTCTTGCTGTGGAACTTTCTGAATAGCTCCCATGTCCATAAGAGCAGCAATCTGTTTTCGTGCCTCTGCCCATTGGTTTTGTGGCAGGTCTGGCACACGTTTTGGAAGCGTGTGGAAGTGGAACCTGTAACCCTGAGAAACAATATTCAGCACCCATTGGTCCTGGGTGATCATGTGCCAATTTTTTGAGAAAAGTGCTAGCTTTCCCCCTAGGGGTGCTGTCAAAAGGTAAGTGTTTGGCATATGTAGAGGGAAGTCATTGGGACTGTTTCCTATAAGGTTGTGATTTGTCTTCCCCTCCTCTGGGGGCTGAAGCACCCCATTGCTTAGGTCTGTAGGAGCCTTGGGGCTGAGATCTGCTTCTTGGGCGTCTGTATCTGCCTCTTTGTGGCCTGTCTGACACTGGATAGGACCAATTTTTTGAAGGCCAGTTTCTGCTAAATCTAGGTGGTTGAACCTGTAAGAAATCTTTCACTGTCTGCATTGATTTTGCTTTATCCTCCATTTTCTTTAACACCTCTTCTGCCTTAACACCAAACAAAGTATCATGCTGTAGTGGGGCATCCAATAATTTTACTTTAACATGGTCAGGTTAACTTTATTCCTTCAACCAAGCATGCCTTCGAGTAACAGAGCCTGTAACTGTGGCTCTACAAGAAGCCTCTAATGAATCAAAACCACATTGCAGAGTATGCTTTCCCACTTGTTCAACTGCATGCAATAAAATCCTGCATTTCCTTACTGTCAGGACTTTCTGAATTTGAAACCATTTTCTGTTTTAACAATGACATGAGGTACTATTGATATTTAAGCATGTGAAACTGACAGTTTAAAGCTCTTACAGCTACAGTAGCATAAGTGTAAACTTTTTTCCCCATCTGTCCAGAGCTCTGGAATCTCTATCTGAGGGGACAGGATTTTTAGCAGTGGAAGCCTTAACCACTTTAGGACCCTGAGAAATTGTTTCTGGGTCTGCAGTGGGTTTTTTCTAAAGAAATTTATGAGAGTCAGGGTCCCTGTAGTACCTGTCTGGCTTGACTGGTGCAGGGGGTAAGGAATCAGGAGACAGACTGGATTCAGAAAAAACATCATTAACAATATCAGGCACAGGGGGGGATAGCCAGGGACCTGTGCTGTGGCAATAAAAGGAAGTCCCTGAGCCTTTTCTTGGATTCTGAATAATCCTGGCTCTCCCAATGGAAATGCTCCCTCATGGTGTGCAGGGTTTCCCCAAAAGAATAATCCTCAGGCGGAGAGGCTGAAGGTATAGACTCTTCTGCATCAGAGTCCTCATAGGGAGGGAGGGGATATCCCTGATCAGAAGAGGAATCAGAGGAAATGGAAACCTGGTCAGAGGAATCATAGTCAGTGTCTTGCCTAGGCCTTTTGTCAGGAGGGGGATGGGAACCCCTGATTAAAGTAATTAGGTCTTCGGCCATTTTAAGCATATGTTTCTTTGACATGGATGACCGTTCTGGAGAATGCTGTACTTGTTTCCTTTTCTTTAATGGTGTTTTTGACTTTGCCTTTGCTGCTGTAGTGGGCTTAATTATAAACTGTGAAGGTCTGAAAACACCCTCAGAAGCCGATGCCTGCTCAGCGGCTCTGGACCCATCTGAGGGTATAATTTCCGTAGGCCCAATACCTTGAGTTTCCACAGGCCTCGGTGTCTCCACGTGGCTGTCTGTTACGGCCTGTGGCTCTGAGGTAGCAGGTGTCAGGGGCTGCAAAAGCGCCTCACTGAGAACCGGCAACTGGCCTAGAAGAGGCTTTGTCGGTTTTGAACTTCGGATGCCTGTCCTTTTCTTTGTCTTTGCGTTTTTTATAAATTCCGGTCGTCGGTTGTTCCAATGGCATTATGTAATTAAACCTTTGGCCGAAATAATGTAAAGCAAAATCAAACCAACGTTTAATAGTGCGTTTATTGAATCTAGCACAAAACCTACAATTAGTAACGTCGTGGTCAGGGCCTAGGCAAGGAATACAGTAAGAGTGAAAGTCCTTATGAGGTATTTGCTTCCCACAAGAAATACAATTATTAACTTTTACTGACATCGGTCTGGAGCAAGAAAAAGTTTCCCCAAAAGGGTACTTAACTTTATTGAAGACTTTGGTTCTGAAACTCAATTTTGAAAATCTCAGGAGTCGGCCGACCGGCACTTGCGAACTGCTTTTGCTTCGAGCACCGCACGGCAAGAAAGACTGAAGAAAATGGCGTTGGTTGCAACTTTTATACCACTGACGTCTGGGAAGAAGTGACAGCAACCAACGCCGGTCCAAGACTTTGGAGCTCGGGCCAACTGCGGTTTGCCTGCCAGCAGGATAACCCAAGTGTAATGACTGCAACAGTGAAACACGATGAACATCTGCAGACACAGATGCTGAAAACAGGTCACATATACCTGTCACATCTGTGCGGGCATCCTTCTTAAAGTAGAACGCCCTTAAAAAAGACAAAAAAAAAGTTTTTTTTTTTTTAAATTAAAAAGTAAGTCTCCTAGCCAGTGGGCCCTAGTCTTTCATGGACCGTCAGGAAATTTCTGATGGACCGGACCCAGTCCATGGACTGGAGGTTGAAAACCACTGATCTAAGTTATCATTCAGAAATTTTTGCTGTTATGTTCTGCTATTCTTCCACTAGAGTCCGTTATGCATCCATTCCAACTTCCATGGCTGGTCAGGATTATACGTTCTTGGCATTTCTTAAAGACTTTGAGGACTTTCTGAGCAGTATCTTTTTAATGAAGCCTCCCATTCATATCACTATTCCTTCCTGGGATATTTACATCATGCTGGAAAAGTACATCTTACTCCATTTTAGCCAGCTGCTTTGGCTGAGTTGAAGCTCTTGCCCTGGAAGACATTATTCCAGTAGTCATTAATTCTGCCAGAAGTTTTTCTGCACTGCAAGCTGCTTTAGAGACACTACTACTCTTTAGCTGTCAAAGAGTAAGGGCTCCATTAAGTATCATTCCATCTTTCGTGCCCAGAGTTGCCACAAGATTACTATGAACCAGTTAATTAATTTCTCAGTTTTCTTCTTTCAGAATTCTAATCAAGCTCGTCTGCATTGAATGAATTAAAAAAAAATACCTCAGATACTATGGGGACACAAACAAGTCTATACAGAAAGTTAATTTTTATCTTTGCAAAAAATCATGAGAGCAGAAAGATTACTAAATAATGCCTTACTGGGTCAATTTCTAAATGCACTGCATTCTGCTATGATAAGCAAGGCAAGATGCTACATTCTGTTCCAAAATTAGAAGTTCTATACTTACCATAACTTGGCATCTGTGTTGCTCATTTCCCTTTTTCCTCACTACCGGGTCACAGATCTGATTCTCAGATCGACTTGGCTGCATTTTCCAAACTTGGATCCTAGACTCAAGCTCCTCCCTCTACCCATAATGCTCTACATCATCCCTAGCTTCCTCAGATCGAGTTTGCTGCCTTACTACCTATAGGATATAGAGAAAATGTTGACTGAAAGGAAACACAGAAGCTCAAACCAGGAACATAAAGTTTCCTATCAAGACCATAGATCCTCTAGAAGCAACTAGGTTGAGAGAAGGCTGGGAAGGAAGGTGAGTAAAAATGAAAATGGACAACACAGATGCTAAGTTATGGTAAGTATACAACTTGTAAATCTAATGTTGTCCTTTTCATTCTTCCTCACTATTGGGGCAGAGTCCCCAGTTACATAACTCTTGGGTGGCCTCAAGGAAGGATTTGCCAGAGCACTGTCAAATCAAAAGAAATTCTAGTTTTAAAGACAATGTCCAATTTATAATGTGTCACAAAGGTGTTTGCCTTTGACCAAGTGGCTACAGCACAAATATCATAATCGAAGCCCTTGAAGAGAAGGCAGATGATGTGGCCATAGATCGAGTAGAATGGGCTTTAGGAGGGTGAGGCAATTCCAAATAGAATTAGAGCACATCATAAAAATGCAGTCAATAATCCATTGCGCTAGGGTAACTTTGGAGACTACTTGTTCTAAATAGGTAGGGGAAAAAATTAAGAATAGCTGATCAGACTTCCTGAAGTGTTTTGTTCTATGAAAGCAGAAAAACAGTTGTCTATGTACGTCAAGGAGATTTAAGAGATATTCACCCTTGTTAGAGTAATTTGGGGAAAAAAAGGCAATTGAATGGACTGGTTAATGTAAGTCTCTGTAGCTACTTTAGGCATAAAGGAAGAATTTGCATGGAGAGAGCCTCTATCTTTATGAAAATAAAGTAAGGCATTTTGGATGACAAAGCCTGTAATTCGGAAATTATCTTTGCCTGATGTAATAGCTGCCAAAAATAGAAGTTATGTACTTACCATAACGTTCCATGTGAGTCGTTTATCTCGCCTTTATTCTCACTGATGGGTTCGGAGCAGATCCTCGGCTCCGACACGGCCGATAGCAAAGCTCAAGGTTTGCCAGTAGCTCGAGACCAAGCCCCTCATCCCATAATGCACTGCTGGAATTACCTCAAATCTTGTTTGCTGCGAGTAACAGTATTTACATATATAGATATTATATATACATATCTATATATATATATATATATCTATATCTATATATATATATATATATATATATATATATATATATATATACACACACACACAAACATATACATACCCTTTTATGTATTTCTACCAAGAACACTTCCCAAAGGGGAAGAAGAAATATTGAATAACCAGGATGGTACTAGCCTCTAAGTCAACAGTCTGCCAGGAGGGGGAAGGAGGGAGGGAGGGACATGAGAATAAAGGCGAGATAAACAACTCACATGGAACGTTATGGTAAGTACATAACTTCTATATGTGAAGTTGTTAAATCTCGCCGTTTATTCTCACTGATGGGTAGCGTCCCTAGCACCCTGAATCCTGGGTGGCTCATGGGAGTATGTTCTTCAGTACTGTAGAACCAAAGGAAGACCTGTCCCTTGAAGCCTTATCCACTTTGTAATGCGTGATAAAAGTATGAGGCTTAGACCAAGTGGCTGCAGCGCAAATACTGTCAAAGGGCAATTTAGCTTGAAAAGCAGAAGACGTAGAGATGGCTCTGGTAGAATAAGCCTTAGGTTTGTGCGTTAATGGCATGCTCTCTTTTTCATAAACAACGGATATGCAATCAGATAACCATTTAGATAAGGTTGTTTTAGCCACTGGATTTCCTTTTCTTGCTTCTGAGAAGGATACAAAAAGTTGATCTGATTTTCTAATATCCTTAGTTCTGTCAAGATAAAATCTGAGCTGTCTGTGAACATCAAGTTTGTGCAGCATGTATTCCAATTTGCTGGAGTGGTTGGGAAAAAAGACTGGCAGCTCAATGACCTGATTGATATTTGATTCAGAACAGACTTTAGGTAAAAATGAGGGGTTTGTTCTGAGAGATACTCTATCAGCATGGAAAATCATGTAAGGTGGTCTGATAGATAATGCTTGAAGTTCTGACACTCTGCGGGCAGAAGTAATGGCCACAAGAAATATTGTTTTCCAGGATAAAAATTTGAGATCACAAGAAGATGCTGGCTCAAAAGGAGGAAGAATAACTTGAGACAGCATGGGGTTTAAATTCCAGGGAGACTAGGGAATTTTGATCGGAATGCTCATATGAAGAACGCCTTTAAGAAAAGTCTTAGATAATTTATGGCCCATAACATCTGAGCCACCAAAACCAAAGCGAAAATTTGAGATGGCAGCTAACTGAACTCGAACTGTAGCAGCTGCTGCTCCTTCCTTAAAAATTTTTGTCAAAAATTCTAAAATAGAAGACAGCGGAGCTCAGAAAGGGTCAATGTTCTGCGTGTTGGCCCAAACTGAGAACTTTTTCCATTTACTGCCATATAATTTCCTGGTAGATGGCTTGTGAGAAGACAAGAGAATTTGTCTTGTATCTTCTGAAATTGAATGAAGCCTAGCAATTAGGGGAAGTGGATTAGCCAAGCAGTCAGTTTCAGGAACTGCATTTGAAGGATGAAGGTCCCCTAACGGGTGCGTCAGAAGGTCCAGAACTGGGTCCAGGATCCATGGACCTTCTAACAGATGATGGTGGAGAAATGGAAAGCAAATCTGTCGAGGCCAGTAGGGGGGCTATGAGTATAACAGTCCATTCCAGCAATTTTGCTTTCTGTAAAAATCTGGGTATTAATGGGAAGGGTGGAAATGCATAAAGGAGACCCGGGGGGCAATTGCGAAGAAGTGCATCTCTCAGGGGATGACCGGGAGGTGGTATTAGGGTAAAGTAGCTTCTGCATTTTGAATTGATGTGGCTGGCAAAAAGGTCGCAGCAAGGCTGGCCCCATTTGTGGAAAATCAACCCCGCAACCTGTTGTTTGAGAGACCACTCATGAGGGAGCAATATCACCCTGCTTAGCTTGTCCGCTATCATGGTGGATTTCCCCGGGATGTGTGTTGCTAATAGAAAATGCTGGGATGGCACAGTCCATTGCCAGACCCTGAGGGCTTCGCGACAAAGGGGGTAAGACTTGGTTCCGCCTTGTTTGTTCAAGTACCAGACTACTGACATGTTGTCCGTCTGAATTGCAATAGTTCCTAGAGGAAGAGAGTCCTGAAAGTACTGCAACGCAAGAAGTACCGCTCTCAACTCTAGAACGTTGATGTGCAGATGTAATTCTTGATCTGTCCATGTGCCTTGGGCAGTCTTTCCCTGAAAATGCCCCCCACCCACCCTATCAGGGAAGCGTCCGTGGTCACAGTGGCTACTGGGGGGGGGGGCAACAAAGGGTCTCCCGATTGTGACATGAAGAGACGTCAACCACCACCGAAGGTCTCTCCTGCAAGAATCCGTGATGAGAATCATGTGGTGCATCGGTAGTTCCTGGTAAGACCACTGAGTGAAGAGGAGCCATTGAAAAATTCGTATATGCATCCTTGCGAGTGGTATAGCCAGGATTTCTGCTGCCATCAAACCTAGTACTTTCAGTACCTCTGCTGCTATAGCTTTGTTCTTTGACACCATTAAGCTGACGTTTTGGCGGAAAACAGACACTCTTTCGACAGGGAGACGTAGAGTGGTATTTGAGGTATCTAATTCTGCTCCTATAAAAATGGTATGCTGCGATGGTGATAAGGTAGACTTATCGAAGTTGATTGTAATGCCCAATTGATGGCAGAGTGTCAGAGTGTATTGTGTTGCCTGAGTCAACTGATGCCTGGTGGCAGCGGTTAGGAGCCAATCGTCTCAGGTGAGCCGTGACCACTGCCATGCATTTGGTGAACACACTGGGGGCTGCAGTGAGACCAAACGGCAGGGCTCGAAACTGGAAATGATTGGCTCCCAGCCGGAAGCGCAGATGATCTCTGGAGTGTCTGTTCATCTTTATGTCATAGTACGCATCCTTGGGATCTATGGAGCACATCCAATCGCCTTACCCTAAGAAAGGAAGAATGGACTGAAGTGTGACCATTCGGAACTTCTCTTTCTTTACAAACTGGTTGAGTCTGCTGAGGTCCAAGATAGGTCTCCAGTCCCCTGTTTTCTTTGGTACCAAAAAGAATCTTGAGTAAGTTCCAAATCCAACTTGGTCTGCTGGGACTGGTTGGATGACTCTTTTTTCTAGCAATCTGTGGACCTCTATGATTGCTTGTTCCCTGAGACTGGGTGGAACATCTGGGATTCTCTTTACGGGAATGGGAGGGGAAGAGAACGGAATGAAATGTCCTCTGGAAATGATGCTTTGCACCAAAGTATCTGATGTTATGTTTAGCAGGCTTCTGGATACAAAGACAAGCGACCCCCGACTGCCTCCAGAGCCGAACAGTTGGGCCCCCTTTCAGGGGCACTGGTAGGGCTGACTGGAGAACTGACCCGTCACCCTGTTGCTGCAGACTCCCTCTGCAGCGGGGGTGGCGTCTTCCATTATAACCCCCTCCTCTGACTCTAGAGGAGGTTTTTCCACGTGTGTCCTGAAAGGCTGCCTGTGGTTTTCAGAACCACATTTTCCCTCCCCTAGGGCCCTTGGGGTAGGGCCGAGTAGCGGTCGAAAAACGGACTCCAATGGCAGATAAGGTCTTGCCTTCCTGCTCATACCTGGTTAAAGTTTCCTTTACTTTGGGTCCAAACAGTGATGAGCCATCGAATGGGGTATTAATAAAGGAAGACTTAAAGGGTTCCGCAAAGGAACAGAGATGCATCCAGGCTTGTCTTCAAAGAGCAATGCCCGAACTAGCGGCTCTACTCGAACCATCAGCTGCATAAGATATGAGACGCATGGACGAGTTTACCACTGAGTTTAGGGTAGCGAGCTTGGTGTTGACTTTGTCGGCCACTCCTGCAGCTACCATACCCTGGAGAGTATCTCCTAGCTCTTTCAGGAGATCTCTCTGTAGTCTCGTAAAGTGGGTTACGTAGTTCAGTGATCGCAGAGAAAAAGTCACTGAACTAAACATGCACTTCCCATATCTATCCATGACCCTAGAATCTCTGTTAGGGAGATGGATAGAGGTGGATGCCTCAGATACTTCCTTTTTGGTGGCTACAGCTACCACCATGGCATCAACAGGCACTCCCTTTGTCAAAAATGGCTTGTCCACTAGGGCAGACATAATTTTATTGGGTTTACGAGGAACAGGTTCCATGGCCTCCGGTGACTCCCACGCCTTACGAGAAATCAGTTCCATGAGCTCGTCATAAGGCGGAGACACCCAAGAAGTGGAAGGTTGAGACCCGAAAGCCTTCAAGAGCATGGACTCATCCTCTGTAAGGGTCTTGGACTGCCAATCGCCCCTCTGACTAAGGATCTCTAGTATCTCTGCAAAGGATATATCCTCAGAGGGGGATCAAGGGGACCCTTCTGACTCATCTAAGTCCGTGTCAGATGTCAAGGACTCCTGTGGGGAGTCTAAGTGCCTCCTCTTGCACAATCTCTTCCTGGGCACCTCCTCAGTGGGAGGATCTGGGGAGGTCTCAGAAGAGTAGGGGATGCCCTGTGGGGGTACTTGAGGCTCGGGGTCTCTATACTTAGAGGGACCGGTAGATGAAGAAGCAGACACAGGAGCTTGAGGGGAGAGGGAAAGCTGAACCGATGCTGACGTTGTCTTTGGAGACAAAACTCTCCTCATAGCATCAAAGGCACCATGGCTCTGACGAGAAGGAGTGGACGGATCCGAGAGTACCGTCCGATCCTCCCGCACCAAAACCCTGGGCTCCGCACCCGAGGTAGGAGCCAAGTTCATCCGAGCCGAAGCCCCGAGAGGAAGAGTCAGCACTGACAAATCGGTTCGACTATCCTCCCCGGACCCGACAGGAGAGCGTCAGCTCCTAAAGTCCTCGGTTGGCGCAGAGGACATCCGAGTAGATGGAGCCGATAACACCGATGCGGGTATCGGCTCCAAGGATTCGATAACCAAGGGTTCAGTTTCCTTCGGCTCCGAGAGTCCAGTACGGCTTGAAGGAGGAGTAGACAAATCTGGCTCCATGGTCTTTGGCACCGACGAGCTGGTCGGGGCCAACAACAATTTGGCAAGTCCTGGTGCCTGTAAAAGCTTCTGCACTAGCCGATCCATGTCCAAATCTGAAAGGCTGACTGAGGACTTAGCTGAATGCACAGAAGGTGCTGATTGGAGCAGAGGGGAAGAAAGAACTTCAGAGACCGGTTCCAATACCGAGAGCTGGCTCCAAATCAAAGGTACACTCTGTTCCGATATCTGTGGAACCGATGATCCTCCTGAAATTTTTGCCTTTTTTGTCACTTTGTCTGAAGATTTGGATTTTGAGGATTTGGAGGACGTACTAGTACCCTCATGGCTACTCAACATCTCGGAAAAAGATTGCTGTAGCAATCTCCTGTCTATAAGTTTCCTCCTTCTCTCCAAGAGGACTCTTGAAGAAAAGGAGTGGCAAATGCTGCAGGTGTCTTGGAGTTGTTTAGCCCCCAGACAGTAGACACATTGAATGTGTCTGTCAGTGACTGACATTTTCTGCCCACAATCTGGGCATTTTTTAAATCCCGATTTAGAATGGGATTTCTCCTTCTCATCCGACATATTTAAATAAAACAGAGAGTAAACTGCAAAAGATAAAACAGTAAAGTCCTTTCACTTGTAAGGATCCACAAACAACTAAGCCCAATACGGGCACTATATATAACAATGTAACTAGAGTACAAAAATAAGGCTAAAGAGGCCCACAGAAAAAAGGCCTGACTATTATAAAGATTAATAAGAGTAAATAGGGCTAAAGACCCACACAAACAAAGAAGCCAACAAGGCACTAACTTTTAAACTATTTATAACTATTGAAACTATAGATTATATATTGAAAAGACCTAATACTAACACGCACTATTTTTTTAAATAAAAACGAGAACTTTTTAAATAGACTTGCTGTTATTTTTTTCAAAAATGGTCCGATCTAGCTGGATCACAGAGATCTCTCTTGCCGCGGCAAACTAGATATGATTTAATTCCAGCAGTGCACTGTGGGATAAGGGGCTTGGTCTCGAGCTACTGGCAAACCCTGAGCTTTGCTATCGGCTGGGTCGGAGACGAGGATCGGCTCCGAACCCATCAGTAAGAATAAACGGCGAGATTCAACAACTTCACACGGATAGTTTTCCCAGACAATAATTTCATATCGCAATTATTAGCTGGTTCAAAAGATTTTTGAGTCAGGATTCGAAGATCAACAGTGAGACCCCAAGGAGGAGAAGGACCTTTTATGGGGGGGGGGGGGTCTAAGTGGAAAAAATTCCTTTCATGAATGTCTTGTACAATCTGGTAGTAGATAGGAGAGCAGAATCGCTTCCAGAATGATAGTTGGATATAACTTGTCAGCTGAAGTTGTATACTAGAAAAACTAGCTCCTTCCTTACAAACAGAAGTAAGAAAAGGAAGGATGTCTGAAACCGCTGCTGAGAAGGGATCAATATTTCCTTTGGAAGCTCAAACAGCAAATCTTTTCCATTTGCTTATGTAAACCTTCTTAGTAAAAGCTTTATGAGAAGCCAAAACTATTTCTCTACAGGTGAGGCAAGTCTGGACCTTTATTCAAGTACTGGAATTGGAGAGACCATATGGTTAGTTTGAGGGTGTGGAGATAAAGATGTTGATTCTCTGATGGGGAGAAAGGAGGTCCTGTCTGGGATCCAGCATCTACCCTACACTAAACTATACACACACCACTAACTATCCACTTACCTTAACCCAAACCCTAACCCTAAGGTCCGTCACTATCGCACACTCCCCTCACCTGTGCCCTAACCCGCCCTAACCATCATGTCCACACAATCGCACACATACCTAACCCGTGCCCTAACCTTCATGTCCACACAATCGCACACATATCTAACCCACACTCAATCGCACACTTATCTGAACCCGACCCGTAACTTTCCAACAGAGCGCTGAAAATACCGAAACAACAGAAATGGACAACCAAATTCTTTCCCTAGGAAAGAATTCGGTTTTCTGCTTCTTTGATATTTTCAGCGTTCGCTGAAAATGGGTCGATATTAGAACACTCGACATTTTAAATGTTCGGTGTTCTAATATAGACCCAACGGGAACCATATCTGATGAGGCCAGGAGCGGGCAATGAGGCCCACTGAACTCTTCAGCCTGCTGGCTTTATGTGAAAAGCTCAGGATCAAAGGAAGAGAGGGTAAGCATACAGGGGACTGGGGGGGCATTCATGAACCAGAGCATCCCTGCACTTGATGTTTAGGGGAAAAACAAAGAGGTCGCAGCAAGGTTGGCCCCAATGGCTGAAAAACAGATTCACCACTGACTGACTGAGAGACCACTTGTGAGGGATCAGTATGGACCTGCTGAGTTTGTCTGTAAGAACCCTGGATTTCCCCAGTATGTGTGTTGTGACTAGAAAGTGATCTGAAGAAATACCTATTCACAGACCCTCATGGCCTGTCTGCAAAAGGGTTAAGATCAGATTCTTCTTTGTTTTCTGATATGCCAGACTACAGACATGTTGTCTGTGTGTAGTGCAATAGTCCCAAAGGGGAGAATGTCCTGAAAGACTTGCAACATTAGAAGGATTGCTCTCATCTTTAGAACACAGATATGCAATATATCCTCCATGTAGGTCTACGTGCCTTGGACCATCTTTCCCTTGTAATGCCCCCCCCCCCCATCCCCAGTTGGGAAGCGTCCTTGGTTACTGTGGCTGTGGGGAAAGAGAGAACAAATGGTCTGCCTAGGCTCAGGTCGTCTGAAAGAGACCACCACTGCAGCTGACGTTTGTAGATTGCAGTTAGTTTGATAGGAACAGCTAGCAGCTGGTAAGGAATAGTCCACTGAACCACCAAGGTCAGTTGGAGGATTTGTACAAAGAACCTTGCTAAAGGGACTAAGAAGATGGCATACACTTAAAGCTGTTAGTATATATATATATATATATTTTTTTTTTGGTGGAGATGGAAGAGACAGAATGTCTCATATCTATTTTCTTAAGTTATTGTACAATGTGGAGGTAATAATGCCACTTGGTGTGTAGTGTTCAGAATAGCATCAATGAATTCCAAATTCTGAGCTGGAGACAGGTTTGGTTTGACAAGATTTATGGTAATGTCCAGGGAATTGGAGATCTGGAACAAATAATCTCTGCCCTGAAGAAGTTGATGTTTCATTGGGGCAGTCAGGAGTCAGTCATCTAGACATGGAACCCTTTAAGTCTCAGATGAGCTGCCACTACTGCCATGCATTTGGTAAACACCCTGGGGGCTGTGGTGAGTCCAAAGGGCAGAGCTCAGAATTGGTAATGACTGGCTCCGAGCCCGAACCACAGATGGTTTCCAAAGCATCTGTCTACTCTGATATGACAGTACATGTCCTGAAGGTCTACAGAGCACATCCAATTGCCCTTTCGAAACAATGGTATGATGGACTGAACCATAACCATACAGAAGTTTGACTTCTTTACATACAGATTCAGACTGCTTAGATCCAAAATGGTTCTCAAGTCCCCTGTTTTCTTTGGCATTAAAACAAAGCGGGAGTAAGTTCTGAATCTTCTTTGTTCGGTTGGGATCTATTGGATTGGTCCAAGAGTCCAGATGCAGTGAAAAATGGTCTCAGACTGCCTGCAGAGAGGGAGATGGAGAGTCAAGCAGCGCTTCAGGAGCAGTATAGGGTTTTGTCACAGAATAACCCCGATGTAATAACCCATTGATGTGGCCTACTAAGGTGTTTGTTTGAACCGGGAAATGAGCTGTTGTAAAAATATTGTTCTTATGGTAAGATGCCAGAGTTGTGAAATAGACTCCTACTTGTCTCTATGAAACATGGTAATGTTCATCCCTCTTGGTTTCAGCAATTGTATTTCAAATGTGTAGCTCATAACTTTACTGGAGTAAACAAATACTTTCCATTTATAAAACATTAACATTGCAGGTTTCTTCCTTCTGTGACCATTAAGCACTTACCCTCTCCGAGTTCCACTAGGCACACCAGACTGAAACACAACCATCTGCTGAGACTACCTCTACCATGGGCTGATATTAAGAAAACATCTTTCTGCCAAGATTCACTTCATTCAGCCAGAAAAAGTAACACTTCAACTTGATATTAGTTCCTAGAATCAGACAATGAGATAGTTCAGTATGCTAATTTCAAAAATATTTTACAAATATAACACAGGTACTAAATGAAAACTTGTGCAAGGCATAGTAAGGCGTGCTGCTGATAGATACTGTAGGACTTCTAAGAACATCTCTAATAGCCTTGCGGTGCCCAGTGAAAATAAAGCACTGACTCCAGAAAGTACTGAACACTCTAAGGAGGAATAAAAGCTTTTCCCTGAACTGGGCCCAAAAGTGCAGCCAGCTATTTTTATGAATAGGACAGAGCTGCTACTTACCAGTACCCATTATTAAAATTAAAGAATGACTATTTCTACACAACAATTCTTTTTTAACATGTCAGGAATATTCTACCAACAGCCACATCCTGGTAAAGGAGTTCTGCTACTTCAGCTTATAGTGTCCCCATAACTCTAACAGCATTGCCACAAAACATCAAATCACTAAAGCAGGCTATATAAATAAATCAGCACCCTAAAAACCTAAGATCATTCTCTACAAACACAACACCATAACTAGAACAGGGCAAAGGGGAAGGTGATCCAAGCTGCTGGGAATGCAATTGGTAGCTGCCCATCAGACATGAGCCTGGTGCTGGGATTCATTTTAGAAGTCATGGATGATATTATAGCTTTCTGAAATTGTACTCCATAGCTTTGTGACTTTTTCTGGTCCTCACCTTATCTTCATAAAAAGATAAATACCTGTCTTCCTATGAAACATCATACAACCAGACAACCCATATGAATCAGATAAGGGCCACCAAATCATTACTTTCTAGGACACAAACTTTATCTCCATGTCATGTAGAAGCTAATATGGTTGAAATGTATCACATGTACGAGTACAAAGATCCTTCTTCCAGGGCACAAGCTAATGTAGCTATAGCTCTGTCTAAACACACCACTATCCTGCTGCTCCAACATTACAACACTACAAACTACACTCTACAGAACATTCCTTCTTCATACATCTTTCACACTCTTGGTTCATAGGTGGACACTAGGCTATTGGCCCTAGGGCATAATTAAGCCTGGCAAAAAAAAAAAAAAAAGTTTTGCATACGCTTCCCTCTCAAGTGGTTTAGTTTCCTGTGCCCCTGTCTAGCAGGGCCACCGAAGTGATTTCCGGGGTGAATTTCCTGTTTCCCATCCACTCATCAAGATTCCTCTTGAAAAGCGCCAATGAGGAGCTCTGCCTCACATATATGGGGACCTTATTCCAAAGCAAGGGAAGTCTCTGGGATACGAATCTGTCCCTCCAAGTCCTGTTTATTGTTGACATCAGGTTTACGTCCCTTGAGCTTGTAGCTCTGGTGGATTGGGTTTTCCCTAGGTGGAGCATTTCTAGCAATTCTGGGTTTGACATAGCCTTGTATGTCGGGCACAGATCACCTCTGAGTAGCCGGTACACGACTGAGTACAGTCTGAGTTTTTTTAGCCTCATGGCATACGGCAACTGTTTGAGGCCCGTTATCCTCTTTGTGAGGTACTTTTGAGGCCTCTCCAGTTGTTGCAGATGTCTTTTTAAGTACATCCCGAACAGGGCGTTATATTCAATAACGGGTCTAATGAGTGATGAGTAGAGGGGAACAATAACATCCTTACTCCTGGATGCAAACGCTTTTGTGATAAGGTGGACCATGTAGAAGGATTTTCTAACCACTTTAGCAATATGGTTGTCGAAGGAGAGTTACTATCCACCTGAGTTCCCTAGGTCTCTTATCACACTCTCCATAGTAAGTGGGCTACCACCTATGTTGTAATTCATAGGTACTTGGTTTTTCCCAAAGGGGATGATGATGCACTTTTTGGAATTTAGCTTGAGGCCGTGGTTTTGACACCATGTATCTGTATCCGTAAGACCCTTTTGAAGGATATCTATGTCAGTAGGGGTTTCAAATATGGCATCCAGTTTGCAGTAGTCTGCGAACTTTGTTAGTCATAGTCCCTCCGTGTTTGCTTGTACCTCCGAGAAGTAGATACCGAACATGAGGGGTCCCAGGACTGAGCCCTGTGGTACACCACTAGTCACAGGTTTGGAGTTGGATCTAGCGTTTCCTATTCTCACTGAATGGGTTCTATCCGTGAGCCAGTTAGCAACCCATCTTGTAACGCAGGGGGTTTATATTTAGGTTGGTGAGTTTGTCAATCATTCCCGAGTTGGGAATGGTATCGAAGGCATTTGCAAGATCAAGGTATGCTGTGTGAACCACCTTTCCCTCATCTATTGCTTTAGTGACCATTTCGAAAAAGTCAACCAGATTTAGGAGACAAGACCTTCCCTTTACGAACACAAACTGGATGGGGGCCAAGGGTTTGTAGGTTCCCAATGTCTTTCTTTATGAGTTCCATGATGATGGCCTTGCAGACGAGACGCATCAGGCTGATGGGGCGGTAATTCCCGGGGTCAGTGGTGGCACCTCCTTTGTGGAGTGGTATAACTGTTGCTGTGCGCCACTCTGTGGGCACATAGCCTAAAGTGAGGCTGTGGTTAAACATGGTATTAAGGTGAGGGATTCATTTGTTTTGGAGTTCATGTAGTACACAGCCTGGGATGCTGTCTGGTCCCATCGATGCTGTGTTTCTTGCCTTGGAGAGTGCTGTTTTCACCTGATTGTCTGTGATTTTATGGGCAATACAATCTTCTGGTATGGAAATGTGCCCTTTGGGGGTGAGGGTGGGGTAAAGTTTGCACTGAACCTATCTGCCAGTATATTGGCGATGTCAGTTGGTTTTGTGAATTTTGAACCATTACGCTGTAGCTCAGAGCAGATCCGCGAGTTATTTAGTTTTTTGACATAGCTAAAAAATGCTTTGTGATTGTCTTTGGTGTCTGATGCAATTTTTCTTTCGAAGCTCGCCTTAGAGGTTTTTATGAGGGTTCTTAGCTTTTTGCTAAGGTTTTTCAGGGAGCCCCTCCATTCCTGGGTTTTTACTCTTTTTTGCAATAATTTCTTCCTTCTATTATAGACCTTATTTATGGCCGAGATCTACCATACTGGTTTCCTCTTTTTGGAGGAGTGGGTCTTGGTCTTGTTTGGGATAGCACGGTCCATACACTCATGTAGGTGCTTGTAGAGTGCTTCTGTGTAGGATATAGCAGATGCAATCATACTGCCTTTCTGCTGGGGACTAGCGAAGTTTTCCACCTCCGTCTTGAGTAGCATAAAGTTCGCCTTGGAGAAGCTTTTCACCATGGTTTTTTTTGGGCCGGGTGGGGGGGTGATATGTGGATATCTAGGGTGATGAGTTTATGATTTGATCTGACCAATGAGGAATTTACCACAGGTGTGGAGCATTTGTCCCTCATGTTGGTGATGACCAGGTCCAGTATATTTTTACTTCTTGTGGGGGTATTAATAAGCTGGTCCAGAGCATTGGAGTTAATGTACTCCAGGAAGCACTGAGCAAAGGTATTAGCACTTGCGTAGGTTTCCCAGTGGATGTTTGGGTAGTTGAAATCACCCAGTATAAAGGTGTTCGGTTGGACTCTCATGTTTTCCAGTACCTTGAGGAAAGAAGGGTGCATGTCATGGGGCTGGGAAGGTGATCTGTAGCAAGCTACAATCTGGATTGCAGTTTTGCCCATTGTCAGTTGCACTTGGATGATTTCCAAGGCATGATACTTTGCAACCAGTCTGGAGGTGTTGTTATCTTTGATGAATATGGATATGCCTCCTCCCTTTGTATTTCGGTCTGGGTTTTGCAGCCGAAATGTGTGGTATGTGTTGTAGCCTGGGATCGCTGGGGTGCTCTCTTCAGCCTTGAACCAGGTCTTCGTTACTGCACAAATATTGATGTTCTCCATGTTGCGGAGTGCCTCAAGAGAGTGCATTTTGAGATTTAATCTCCTAGAGTTCAGCAGCATGACCCTCAGTTTTTTGTCACTAGTACTTGTTACAGTGGTGGATTTGTTTTTTGAGCCTTGCCTAAAAAAGGCACTATTGGGGTGGCAAGAGCATTTGCCTGTATCCTGAATCCCAGGGGTGACAGGTGCAAGCCATCTCTGGCAAAGCATCGAGGCTTGTCGAGCATGTCATCCCAGGCAGACAGGTACTGGACCCCTTTGAATGACACCAAAAACTTAGCCAAATGTTTGGCATCATTCTTGGTGAGGGTAAGATGCTACTCAGGGCTAGGGTCATACCTGCCTTGATTGCATAATAAGAGAGCTCCTCTATGTCTCTCTTCATGTAGTCTAGAGAGGTACATCTCAGGTCATTCATACCAACATGGACAATGACAGAGTCGTATTTGTACTTATTGTGGAGTGACCGGAGTGCGTGAGTAATGTGGCGGATTCTGGCGCCCGACAAGCAACTGACAGTGACCTTCTCTTTGTCCAGCCTGGTGAGGGGGACATCGGTGTGCCTGACTATGAAGTCACCTATTACAAGTGTGTTTGGTAAGGTGTTTCGCCTTAAGGGCTGTGGTTGTGCGGCACACTGGTTTTGGTGGTTATGTGATGATTGCGGTGTGTCTGCTTTGGAGGTCTCTGTTGTTTCCGCAGATTTTTATTTAGAACCTCCGAATATGTCTTTATGTATCTATGTGTGGGGTCTGCAGTTGCATGTGTGGTGGGTCTATGTGTAGTAGGTGGAGTGCTGCAGGTTGGTACCTTCTCTTCTTGACTGTCAATTCTAGTCATGACTGGAGAGAGCTTTGCCTCAAGTCTAGCTATGTAAGTGCATCTCTCGCAGATTTTGGTGTTGTGTGGTAGGAGGAGAGGGTTGTCTGTGTACATGAGGCAGTTGTGACATTGCCTCAGGATGCCTGAATTCATCAGGTGCACAGGAGAACACACTGGGATCTGACTCTTGGACATGCCTGAATGGGTTAAGGAACTATTCTTATTTGTCTGGTAGGGGAGAGTAGTTTGACTGTTCCCTACAAACAACAGTTGGGGATCGAGTGCAATAGTTTATTAGTGCTTCTGTCTCTTACTGAGCCAAGTGCTAGTCAGAAAGCTCTGATTTCAGTGCTGAAACGGAAGGACTGGCTAGTACCAAGGGAAAAACTAAAGAGCAGACTCTGTGGTGCTGGGGATAGTTTAACCCTAGCTAACTGTCGCTGTGCTATGCGTAAAACCACGCAAATGCGGGTTTTATAGCAGAAAGATTAAAGAGATAGAAATTTGCCCAAAATGGCCAATAAAACTACAGGTTCTGGGCAGAAGCCACGCCTCCAAGGATAGGCAGGCTGTCCAGAGCTCCCCACTCTCACTGGTGAACAAAGAAACTTCCTTTTTGCCCAAGTAAGGTATGGCCAACACAGAAACTTAAACACAGTCCAGGTATCAGGATGTTTCTGAAACTGGACTTTTCTAGATTAGTAAGGTAGGAAAATAGCAAGATTTTTTTTTTTTTCAAGAAAACAGTAGAAACAAATGCAAAAACACATTTATAGTGCAGTAATGGCTGTCGCACATGAGTGGGAAGCCAGTAACAGTTAAAAAATAAATGACTTTTTTAAAGTCAGCCATCCCACCTCATAAAATGCCTTCCCACTTTCCTATTAATGCTTCTGAAAAGACTTGTGAACATGATTTAAACATACTTTTTGCGACTCATGCCCCCAAAGGCAATAAAAATTTGAATTATGAGAAACAGGGGGTATTACATTCTTCAATGAATAATAGAAATCTGTGTATAATGAAACCAGAGAAAGGAGGTGGAGTGGTCATTTCTGACACCACTGATTACACCAGCCAGATGTTTGAGATCTTGCAAATTTATTTCTGGAAAATTGTTTTCAAGTGTTAACTAACAAAAATCTTTACGACTTTTTACTTAATAAAACCCCTGTCGCACCCACAATATATGGAATCCCTAAGATTCATAAGAATATTTTCAAACCACCTTTGAGACCTATAGAATCAGCAAAGGGTACTAAAACATATCTCCATGGAGTCTACCTGGATAGAATTTTAAAACCCTGTTACAGGCTCGCAGTTCATATACTACATAACTCATGGTACTTTCTAGGTAGAATTACAGAAGAGTTGTGCAGGGATAACTTATATTTTTTAGCTGTACATATAGTGGACTTATTTACCAGTATACCTAAGGTAGAAGGTCTTGAACTGTTCAATGATGCACTCATACAGTGTGATATTTTAAACACAAAGAGATATTTCTTTACTTATGAACTTGATGGATATAATTCTATCCAATAATTTTATCTTTTTCGAAGGTGAACTATACAAGCAGATCAATGGAGTTGCTATGGGGGCTTCCTGTGCACCTTGTTTTTCCAATTTGGTTATGTGGGTATGGGAATTGAGAGTCTATATTACGACACTGAAACAGCTAAATACCGAACGGTGTTTCATTGACACATAATTAGCAAACTACAAGTTACGTGAACAGCCAGGGGAAAAAAATCGGTAGGCCAACTGGACAGGACACACCAGTTCAAACATTACAAAGTGGGGAGCTTTGCCCTCCTCACCCCCCCCCCCAACTAAAAATACTAACTCCGAGACTGCACTACAGTGGGGAAAAGGGCAAATTCACAGTGACAGCCAAGATATTTTTTTTCCCTAGAGAAAAAAATCGGTGATATGGACATTCGTGTAACTTGCAGTTTGCTAAGTAGGTGTTGAGGAAACAGCGTTCGGTGTTTACCCGTTTTGGTGTCATAATATAGACCCAGAATGTTTCCCTTCCCAGTTCTATCCATTGTGTAAGATGTGTTTGAGATTTCTAGATCTTTTTATTATTTGGCAAGGTACTGTTGAACAACTGAATCAATTTGTAGAATATTTGAACCAAACAACTACTTTTTTGAAATTCAACTATTCGTATCACATGGAGTGTATAAATTATTTAGATATTACTATCTATAAAAGACAGTCAGGCTTCAAATACAGTGTATTCAGGAAACCCACATTTTTGAATACATGTTTATTTTTTCACAGTTCTCATCCCTACCATCTCAAATGTAATTTAGTTAGGGGTCAGTTTATTTGAGTGGCCAGAATGCCATTCCATAAGGACAGACTGGAACAAGAACTTGATAAATTCTAACGTGTTTTTAGAACAATGTTATCCACTACCTATAGTTAAACAGATAAGATTATAAATATACAACAGATGGGGTGATAAATATACAGCCCTATTAGGATGTGGCCCAGTGACACATGACATTATGTTGAACATAGCTGGTGTTAATGGGCATGCAGATCTGGGGAATTTTAATAGATTTGAGCAAGCCTTCATTTTACCTTACAGTGTAGGTTCTGACAAAGTGAAAGATCTTATTAGTAGGAACTGGAAAAAGTTCAGAAATAACAAATAGTTATTCAGAATCTTAGGGTAATCCCCATATTTTGTATACTGAACAACAGCTAACTTTAAGAAATTATATGAGACCAACAGTAGACAAATGGAAGGTATCAACAACAACGGAACCCAACACTGTGGTAGATGTTGGCAATTTGAGTTTATTATTCAGCAGCATGAAATATTTTTAAATGACTTGCAAAGACACCATGTTATTTTTTCTTATGGGAATTGCAATACTAGTGAATTAGTGTATATAGCCAAAAGTGATTAATGTCCAGCATTTTATATTGGTAAAACCGAAAGGCCCCTTAAAAAGAGGATTTATGAACACTGGTAGGACATCAACAATGCTAATACCAATAGTGCACTTTATAAATATTCTATTATTTGTGTGAATTTTAAAAAGTTCCATTTTGAGATTTTGGAAGTAGTACCCTGTGATCCTCGGGGAGGGGCTTGGAAGACTAAGCTGGAATACAATGTATAAAAATATATAAAATATGTAAAACAGGGAGATGACCTTATGTCAGCTACATATGTGCACGCAGTTCAGGTTAAACTCACTGGTTTTCCTGGTATCAATGACACCAGTTCAGTCTTACCAGATTTAAAATTAAGAAATGCCAAGCTTTGAACATCCAGGGAGAGTTAATAGTTTTCAGAATAAGGTTTGCATACACTGTTTTATATCATCTGCATGTTGGAGTAATCATCTTTAATATTAGGATTCTTTATATTTTTTACAGTCAATATTAATATATGTATTTTTTAAACCATTTTTTTTCAATTGAAAACAATGATTGTTGTATGGATTTTATCAGTAGTAAGATTATGCATGTTTACAATTACTGTGGGTTTTTGGAAACCTGATTAGCTGACAGAACCAAAGCAGTAATTTTTTAAACTGTGGGTGATTGGGGTTTGCATTTTGATCCATTTTTACATATTTTATATATTTTTATACATTTTATTCACTTTACTCATTAGCTCACTAATGTTATTTTTTATGTGGAAGGCAGTATGACTAAGATAGCATTAAATAATTGATTTTTTATCATGTGACATTCATCTGGTATTTAAATGAGGCAGACCACAGGGATCAAAGTCCTGAGGGTATATTGGATGAAAGTGCATTATAAAGGAGCGCACCACCTGTATGTACTAAACTGTATTTTTGTACACAATAAAGGATTTTACTTTAAGTTCAGCTCAGATCCATTTTTCAACTGAGAAGCCTCACACAATTGCCCAGGGGGACAGTTTGTTGTTTCTAGTTTTGGTTTTGTGCTCCAGGACATTTTCTTCATTTGTTTTCCCTTCCCACTTTCCCAAAGTTTCACTCTAAGCTAAAAGCCTTCTTATTCAAACAGGCAAAATGTGCATGCTACCAAAAAATGGAACCACCCAAGCCCCATCCCCCTTGTCACTCTTTCTTTACTTCTCACCCCCCTCCCAACTCATTCACCTATTCTCTCATACACTCATAAATCCAGCATGCATACCCCACCTTGTCCTCCAGCTCTTTCTTCTTGTCTCCAACTTCTACTATTCCCACTTTCCTATCTTCCTCCTCTCTTACACGCTCACATACATTTGACCTTTGTTCCATCTTCACATCTGTATTTACTGTACATTCCCCTCCCTTCATCTTTGTATATAGCGTGCACATATGTAGCTGACATGAGGTCATCTCCCTGTTTTACAACAATTATTTCATACACCCACCTTAAGAAGGAATATCTCATACCTACCTATGTGTGCATCTTAGACCTACTCTGTTTTGTCAAAAAATGTTAGCCAGTATTACAATGTACCTCTTTGTACTTGCTTCATTTATTTCCAGTCCATGTCTAGAAACAGTCTGGATAATCACTGCTTTGCTCAGGTTTACAATTAAAAATAAAATACAAATCCAGTCAATGGTAAACCAGTAAACACATTGTAAGCTATCTGGGAGCCACAGCTATTCTGAAGGGTACACACTTGTAAGCATAATGTCCTGGAAGAAGAAAAATTCTTTGGAATTGTATGTGGTTTTAGCCTGTAACTCTAAGGAAACAAGCTAACCCAAGTTTTCCAACAAAAGAAGACTCTTTTTGATAAATGCCATTTTTGTTGTGGGTATAATAACATACTCCTATTACAGAGGCAAATATATACTTGGTCCCCACACCATGTTTTACATGGACTGAATTCAGATGCTTAGAAATAATGCTTACATAAATTACATATATAATTAAACAATTATCCCATAAAACACTATATGATCCATTTTAGTATTACATATTTCCCAAAGAATACAATAAGATTGTCTCTCTCAAAAAATGTAGTTCATTTCCCTACTCATTCCATTAAGAAATTACATATTTAAGACTACGTTTAACTTATCTGCTGTACAAGATCCTACAGGAAGAAATCATGCCCTTGTCTGGAAAAAATGTAAAGAACTGCAAATGTTAAGTTTAACAGTCTTTCTGGCTATGCTTTATTACAATTAGCTGGATGAGGGAGCAATGTATACTTACCATACCAGATGATATACTGAGGAGTCCTTCTACAGTGTATAAATGTAATTTCCTCTTCAAATACCCCAGCTCAACACATTTGTAAATTTTCTTTCCTTGCTGCACAAAGCAGCAGGGAAATGTCTAGCCGCTGCATAGTAAGATGTCACAGTCTGTAGGTAGATTTCACCCACTGAATAAGCACAATCTTCCTGACAAAAAAATAAAAACACAAAAGAATTGCCCGATTATCAATGGCAGATATGGCCTTTCTGATCCCTTACATAACCTCTTTAATCTATACCTCTCCACTGGTTACATTCCAGAAGCCCGGAAAATAGTTACTATTATGCCATTACACATGGATGGCCCAACCAAGGAAACTGTTAACTATAGACTCAGTAGTCTCACTAGCCTCATATGTACAGTTATGGAGCGCAATGTCTCAGAACTCGTTAATCTGGACATTGACTATGTTTTAACCTTGGATCCTCATCAATTCAGCTTTGTCAAAGTGAGGTACTGCTCCCTTAATCTCATTTATTTCTTTGAAAAGTAACCAAGGCACTAGATAGTATTTAAGCAATGCATACAGTATATCTAGCTCTGAGTCAGGCCTTTGACACCATTTCACACGTAGGCATTACTGACAGACTTGTAAATCTAAATATAAATCCTTATGTTGTATGGTGGATAGCTAACTGGTTGTCTGACACAATATATGGTTAGTGTCGCAGGTACCACTTCTAAAAGAAAAATGTTACCTGCAGTGCACCACATGATTCAGTTTTGGGTCCTCTCTTGTTTGGCATCTATTTCTCAGACCTTCAGCCCGGCATTCCTGACTTATGCTTAACTACATCTGTAAACTTCTGTAAACTGAGAGCTGTTATTTGATCTACAGCTGACTCACAATTACTCCAACATAGGTTAAGACCATGTTAACAACTAGTGCAAGAACAATGGCCTTGAATTAAATATATAAAAAAATATATAACAGTTCATTTTGGTAAACAAAACACCTTCACTTACCATACAGGTGACATACTCTCCAATCAGACATTGTTGCAAGGAATCTAGGCATTCTTGTTGACAATTACTTCATTTGACCATCACATCTCCACAGTAGTTCAGAAAGCTTTTTATCTGGCTCATTCCATATCCAAAGGCATCTCCACTAGATCCAAAGAACTCTTAATTCCCATTTACGCATATCTTAACAGGCTCATTACTGAATATAACATACCTTCTAGCAAGTATTTATTTAAACATATCACACAACTTGACCTCAGGGATTCATAACTAAAAAGATCAGTAGCCTCAAACATCTTAGCTATCAGGGGAGAGAGACTGGCAGCCCTTTCTCTGTACTCAAACTCTTACAAACTTTTCCATGGAGATCTGTGTCTAGCCTTTTGAGCCATGGAATATCCAACCATATTTGACATCTTATTCTTTCTCATAACTAATGGCAATTCAAATACTTGTTTAAAGAGACTAAACATTTATCATATCCCCTATGGTCTGGAACAAACTTCCACCACATGTCAAGCAGAGTAGCACCCTTGCTAACTTCAAGGTAAACCTAGATAACTGGAAAGGCAGCTTCAAATTCTTTCCTGGTCTATCTTATTTTGCCCTCCTTAAGGCTTGAGGGAACTTTTGAATAGAGCTTTAGGCTAGGCTTGTAATGGTCTGCAGACTGATTTCCTTGTACTTACTAATGATCCTAATATATATTATACAGTTTACTATCATATTTGCGAATGTCATTTAGACGAACGCAACGATTTCCGATAAATATTTTCGGAAATCAAAACACCAAGAAAACAAAATATCGAACGGAGCATTTCAGCAATGTCGAATATTGACTTTGCTGAAATGCTCACATCTGCCCACAACTAACAATAACTTTTGCAGGGGGGCAAGCCCCCCTGCACCCCCCATGTGGGAGGGCTGCCCCCCCCCCACTTATATACAAACTCCGAGATCGCATGACAGTGAGGTTAGGGGTACATTTCCCAGGCCCCACTATACTGCGATCTGCACCGCAATGTTGAAGCTGACAATAGTGGCTGTTCGCTTATGTCAGCTTCGACATTGTGGTGATCAAACTCTCAGTTCAAGAAAATTATTTTTGCACATATTCGATCGTCTAAATGACAATTGAATATGTAATAGTAAACCATATTAAGCAGCTATCCAACTTACAGGGTGAGCCATCTACAGATGCAGGACTGAGGAGTTTATCCAGATACAGGGGGATGTGGGAAGGTAATAAGCACTCATTGGAGAATGCATATTTGTGCATCAATTGATATTGTGCATACATATCTATTAAAGTTGATTCTAGAGACCTTCTGAACTTCTTAAACATTGGGAAGAATCACAGACAGTGAAAATTAAACCTACCAGGAGACCAGAGCCAGGGAAAGCCAAAAGGAAAGGGAACAGAAGGCCAGGTCCTAAAGCATCAAGGTGCCAAAAGAAGTCTGAATTCTGAAGTCGTGGTCCAACAGTCAATATTCAGAGAGTGTGTAAAAAGTTAACCAACTGGTCGAAGCAAAAATGGCTGCAATGGATGTGGTCAGGACCCTAAAAGCAGCTGTGCTCCTGGTACAGTGGCCTCTAAAAGCAGTATTTTCCAATCAGCAGTTTGTCACCAATGGTAAAACATATTGCAGTTAGCGGTTTACTGAAAAAAGGTTTGCTTAACGTGTCCCTATTATTACATTGAAAGATCACATCACTAAACAGCATTTTATCGAACATGCTGTTCATCAAACCATTCAGACTGAGATCGTATTATGGTAGGGATCAGGAAATTTGCCCTTTCCCCACTGAGTGCGATCTTGGAGTTGGTATATATAATTAGCATAGCCCCCCACATAAGAGAGAATCGATGAATGCTATTTCTAATGAAATGTCATTTGATGATATAATATAGACCTTTGCTTAACCACTATGAGTCTCTTCCTTCTTTGTGCAAAAAAGAATAATGATTCTCTCTTCAGACAGAACCTGAGTTAAAGGTGCATGCCAAAGTTATGAAGGGCTCTCTTTCACCTGTTTTTTGCCACTGGAAAACAAGATAAGGTAATGAATGCCCTGGCATAGCAGCAGCTGACGAACTTTTAGGAGAAAATGTGGATCAGTCCTAAAGGACACTAGACCCTTAAAACAGATCAAATGGTAGTTCAAATCAAAAAGACTTCCCTAAAAATAAGGGACACCAACTCAGAAATCCTTAGAGAAGAGGTGTTGGCAACCAAGGAAAGCCTCTGCCAGGAGATGAACTTCAGTGCTGCTGAGTCAGGTGATCTGAATCAGTGGCAGACAAGCCTAACAATCATGAGATTTAAGTCTCAAGGAGGACACGGGTTCTTAAAAGGATGGCAAAGCTGATGAACTTTCTTAAAGGGTCTGCTTAACCAGATGGTACTGGGCCACAGTTCAATCCTCAACATCATTATCATGTGTAGACATGCTAGAAAATACATCTTGACCATGGAATAATACAGATGCATGTGAAATGGGTGCCAGTAACAAGTCAGAACCACTTGCAAGCCAAACAAATGAAGTGGCACAGGATACATTATCTGCCCAGAAGAACTTCTTGCTGACAGACGAATGTCTGATGAGTGTAAGGTTTTCTGGCAAGTCTGATCACCTCCAAGACAAATGTGGTAAGATATGGAAAGACCAGGGCTGCCAGGTCCTAAGCTGGAGTTGACAGACACCATGAGGGAGATTCTTCTTAGCTCGTACTGAGACAGGTTTTTACAATGCAAGAGCTTGAGAGCCAGAAACCATACTTTCCTTTGAGCACTATTCAGTAATTAAGATGTGTTTTGGCGCTTCTTTCTTAATTTTGTGATGATGATTAAAATTACATTGACAAGATTAAACTGACACAGGAAGCTTCCCTTCCATACGAAAAATAATGCATCAATAATCAGCTTCTCTTTGCAATGCTGAACTAAGCAAAGCAGGGGAAGAAAACATTTGTCATGTGACAAACAGTTCAGTTTACAACATGCTCCACATCCAAAAGACCCTAGACAGATTAGAAGAATAGAAAAGTCAGCTTGAGAACAGAACTATAACTGCTGCTGAAATAACCTGCAAGCATAATCTCTTCTCCTGGGATGTCAGCTTTCAAAGTGATGCCTCAGTATAAGCCCCACTGTCACAAACGCAATGGCTCACTGATCAGAGGTATGACTGAGAGCAACCTTGTCGGTTTATATACGGTACCATGCCTGGTTGTCAGAACAGAGGGAAGGATTCTGGTCTGGTCTGACTTTCATGTTGTGATCTTATTAAGCAGAAGCAGAAGTTTTAAGGTGAGATACACTTCCCATAGCTTCAGGTGATTTACATAATTCTCCCCTTCCTAAGGGGTCCACTTCTACTGAACCATAAATAAGACAAGATGAGGTCCCCAAGCTATTAGCAAACTGAAAAGGAAGGTCCAGAGTGAGACTGATTGTACTACAGAGTTCAATGACAAATATATACTATCAGGGGAAGATCCACGGTGGCCTGATGGCTTTCTAGTCAATGACACATTACTAATCCATGCACTACTTTTGCCTTCAGACATTCAAACTAAACTGTAAAGTCCATGGTTGTCAAAAGGCTCAAAGGCATAAGAGAGACCAAATAAGATGGGGTTCTCTGCTCTATCTCTACCCAGGCCTCCAAAACTACAATGTTCTACAGCTTCTTCGGAAACAGCAGTGTCCAAATTTACCTCAGGGAGGGAATTCCTGCAAATCAAGCTCAGAAATGGAGTCTATAACCACAGTAGGACCTAAGCCAGAAATGCTACCAGGAATTACTTGATAAGATCACAGCATGAAAATCATTCTCTTACAAGATGTACTTTTGATAAACATTTTGGGAGGAGAAGAACAGACACAAACAGCAAAACTCCACAATGAGACATCCCCTTTAAGGCAAGGAAAAGAATGGAATAGAAAACCTTGCCCTTTTCTAAACATAAAAATAATCTATGAAACTTTTGTGAAATATAGTCTGCCAGAACTTCTAGGTTCTGCAAAAACTTGCCTCTTCCTTTACTTTTTCATAGGTGATTACTAGGCTAACAATCAAAGGGGGTCTTTTTCAGCCTATGCATGCTTTTCGAATGCATCTGACAAGTTATGATACGCTAGGGTAATTTTAAGGGGTATATGTAGGCTTAGGCATTGGTGAAGAAGTATGTTTAGGCTACTTCTGTCTAACACTGACACAGGTGCCAGATCAGGGGTAAATTTTTGATTCCCCATCCACTGGTCCTAGTTACACATGAACTGGTTTAGGAAGAACTCTGCTTCACATACATGGGGAGTCTGTTTCAGGGCTCCCTACTGAAAAGTTGTCACAGAAAATGCCGAGTGCCAACAAGCACCCCCCCCCCCAAAAAAAAGAGACTGAAAACACAGAACAGTGAAACTCAAAAATCTTTCTTTTCCTTAAAACTCCCCCCAACCCCAAAACTTATATACCATCTCCAAGATTGCCATACCTCAAAGAAAAGGGAATATTCTGATAAATGGCATCTCAGACTTGGTATATTGTAAGTACGATCTTTTGACCATTCAGTCTCTGTATCTTGGGACTCAGTCTAGCAAGTCCTGAAATTTCAAATGGTTACCCTGTTTCAGAAAAGAGGTAGTCTCTGAGACATGTACCTGTCCCTCCAATATGTCCTATTTGTGCTGCAGATAACTGTCATGCTATTTGCTTTCTGGATGTGCAACAGGTCCATCAGAGAGGGATAAAAGGATGTTTTAGGCCAGACATAGATCACCTCTCAGCAGCCTGTAGGAGAATGAGTACAGGGATAGGACTTAGCGGTGGTCTGTGTATGACATGTTTATGCCCCATATTCTTTTTGTGTGGAACCTCTATGAATGTTCCAGTTGTTGCATATACCTGGTCAGTATATACCGAAGGGGATGCTGTATTCAAGGACTAGTCTGATGAAGACCAAGAACAATGAAACAATAGCAACCTCGGACCTAGATGTCATACCCTTGCTTAAAAGCTACACAATACAGAATGATTTCTTTACTACTTTAAACACATGATGATCAAAGACCAGGTTACTGTCTACATGCATTCCCAAATCCTGGACCACTGGGTCTACTCTTAGGGGTGTATTATCAATGAGGTAGTTTCTAGGGGTAGCCATCTTCCCAAAGGATGTTATTATTCATTTCATGGCATTGAGTTTTAGAATGTGGCTTTGGCATGAGTTATTGACCTGCATCAGGCCTTCTTGGAAGATATTTGTGTCCTTGGGGAACTGCACCTAGTTAACAATCACCTCCAAACATGGTCAGCCAGAGGGCCTTGATGTTGGTCTTCAATTCAGAGAAATAGATGCCAAAAAGGAGTGGCTCCACCACTGAGCCTTGAGGACTTCCAATAGCGACTGGCCATTTTGTAAAGGCAGACTCCCCATCCTAATTTACTGGGCCCTATTTTTGAGTCAGCTGGCTATCCAGCATGTGACGTAGGAGGTTATGCCTAATTTCATGAATTTGTCTACCATTCCTCAGTGGAGTACTGTGTTCAATGCTTTAGCAGGTAAAGGTAGTCCATTCATTTGGTGACCATCTCAAAGAAGTCCTCCAGGCTGATTAGGTATGATCTGCTCTTGAAGAAACCAGGTTTTATACATCATTGCTTATCATTTTCATGATAATTCTTTCCATGCCATTGCATACCAGACTATTCAGACATATGGGTCTGTATATACCCAGGTCCATACATGGCCTGTCCTTGTGAGGAAGGATGACAGCTACAGTCCTCCATCCACCTGGCATGAAGCATGTCTGGAGGCTACAGGTAAACAGTGATTCTAGTGGTTCTGATAGGTCATGTTTCATGCTATTACGAAGGCATTCTCTGATATCATTGGTGCCCATCGATGCAGTACTCTAGGCATTGGAGATTGCACTGAAGACCCATTCCATATTGACGCTGGGGAAGTTATTGAGCGTATTTCCCGAAGGGTGTCTGGGGGCTATAAATTAAGAGTTAAATATTTTGGCCAGTAGATTTGCTATACCTTCTGGCTCAGCATAGGTGGCTCTATTTACAGTTAGTTTTGCATACTGTTGCGTACCGCCTTTGAGGTTGCGGATATAGCTGAAGACTTCCTTGTGGTTGCCCTTGGTCTAGGTGGCTATTTTTACCTTGAAGTTGGCTTTGGTAGACTTGATTAGCTCCTGTGTTGCATGTTTAGACTGAAGAAAGATTTTTCCATCTTACTGGGCGTTGCACTCAATTTTTGCCATGATTTTCTTCCTTTTTTTATGCAACCTGCTGATATTGTGATTCCACCAGAGTGGCTTGTGTTTTTGAGTTTGCCCTCTGCTTATTCCGGGCAGATACAGCTGTCTTTTATGCATTAACATGACTCTATAGGGTTTTTCTGAACAATTCTGCACAGGAAGCATTGTTCTGAGGGTTTGTGGGGCCTAAAGCTTTGGTAGGGTGCCACTTAATAACAGGAAGTTTGTCTTTGAATAATTACAAAATGTTCCAGGGTTTGCTAGGGCCCTAGATTTTATTTTTCTTTCAAAGGAAGCAGCTTTATAGTCCAACTTGAACAGAGAGGACATTACATTGGGGGACAACTTTCTCCCATGTTTGTGAGGACCATGTCAAGGATAATAGCAACCCTAGTAGGTATATGTGCTAGCTGGTTCAGGGTGTTTGTGTTTATAAAGTTCAGGAATCACTGGGCCTGCATGTCTGGGGTCATGTGTGAATCCCATTTTACAGTGGACTAGTTAAAGTCACCCATGAATGTGGTGTTGGGTTAAATAGGGAGTGTCACCACTACACTTAGGTTTATGTTGTAGGTTTTCTGGGTCATATAAGAGGACCTATAGTTTGCAAGGGTAAGGTATGGGAAGTTGCCTATGGTAATTTGGAAATGATGAAGCTAAGGAAAGTCATACTATTGACCAGCCTTGAAGTCGGTTTATTTTTGATGTAAATTGAGACATCTCCACCTTTCATAATTTGGCAAGACAGAGGGACATGGGAGGACAAAGCCATGTATAGCTTTTCTCATAAAGTGAAAAGTGAGAGCAAGGGGTGGTTTTAGTGATGACATTGCTCAGTCCTACCACCCATCCTAGATGATTCAATGCCCATTAAGTATTATCACACATGAAGCTACAAATGAGGGAAGACGATTTCTTACCAAACTTTCTCTGACCCATAAAAACATTAGAACTACCCTTTAGAGGAACACTTCATTACCTAGCTTACCAGTTTCCAATCTGTTTTACAGAAGTTGACAAACCAGAGTTGAAAGAGTCTCATATGAACAGCTCATCTCAAGGGCAATATTCAACTCTTGTCTGAGTTCCAACCCACTGTCACAGGAAGTAATCATCCTTATTCATATGTCTTAGCTTTACTACATTCCTAGAAAAAAGACACTGCTGCAGTCTTTAAAATAAAAAAAAGAAGCTTGTGAGGGCCAAAAGAAAAAGTTCAGGGAAATACAGGATATATGGGAAAACAAACAACTGCAAAGCTTGTACTTTTTCAGGATGGTTCAATAAGAGAACCTTAAACTGCACAAAATAAGCTCTAAAGATTCTCATCGCTGCTGCAATGGACTTCTCCACCAATTACTCCAGTGAAACTACCAAGATACCTGGAGGACTCGTGATGCCAGAGCTAAAATAAATACTTATCCAGTTCACAGAGGGGTATACAATTTAAAGCTAAGGCTGATAAAAAAGAATAACTAGACAGTTGCCCACATTTTTACAAAACATTAAAGAGATCTTGAATATACTGCTAAAGCCAGAACAAATAGATAAACAAGCAATGACAGGTTTGTCTAATAGCCACCTCAAAGGTAGCTCTTAATCACCAAATCTCTTACTGTCTTAACCAGCAGATAAAAATACATGGGAAACAAAAGTGGGTAAATGAGACAACCTTGCCTAGTCCCTGCATCCAACTCAATTAGGGAGGAATGTCTTAGTGCAGCCCTGATATGAGCTGTCCTCCACCTTATAACTATTCTGACAGGTCAATAAAATGAAATAAGAAAATAAAACTAAACAGAATAATAAATAAGAAATCCCAATTAACAAAATGAAGGCCTTCTCAAAATTCAATATTAAGACTACTGGGAAGGGGACCAAAATTAACAGTAAGGGCTTAATATTATTACCAGAGGGTTGTCTACCCAGTCAGATGCACCCTGGTCCAGTTCAACCAAAGCAGAAAATGGCACCATCTTTGTGGCCACCACCACCATAAATAACTTGTAATCATGCCCGAGAACTGGAACATGCCTATAGGTTCATAGGTATATAGTAGGCTAATGACTGCCAGGGTCTTTATATGCCTAGCCATGCAACCCAATTCATTTGTGTCCCTATGTATCATGGCCATTTATTAGGATGGGGCTATATTACTTAGAAAGTTTCTACAGGTTATGCTGAGGGGTAGGTTAGTTTTGCCAAAGTTACTGTCAGCCTCTGCATAGCAGAGACATGGGGGGCCAGACCCGGGGTGAATTTCTGATGTCCCATGCATTGGTCAAGGTTACGCTTAAATAAGGTTAGGAATGGATTCTGCTTCACAAGGATGAGGAATCTGTTTTATGGCATGGAGATCTTCTGAGACACGTATCTATCTTGCCAACATGCCCTGTTTATGTCACAAGCAAAATTTAAATCCTTGGATCTAGTGGTTCTGATGCTGATCATTTTGTGGATGTGCAAAAGGAACATCAGAGCTAGATCTGAGGACTCCTTATATGCCAGGCATAGATCACCTCTCAGTAACCTGCATGAAACCAAGTACAGAGATAAGGCTTTAAGGTGATCCATACAAGACAATGCCTTTATACCCTGGATTCGCCCGGTAAGGGACCTTTGTGGGCATTCCAACTGTTGCATACGTCTGGACAGGTGTATGCTGAAGGGGGCATTATACTCAATGATGGGCCTGGTAAGGGCATAGTAAAGTGGCACTATGACTTTCTCGGACCTGGATACCATGCCCTTACTTATAAGTTGGGTGACATAGAATGATTTTCTTACCATTTTGGCCACATGTTAGTCAATGACTAGATTATTGCTTTCTACATATGTTCCAAATTCCCAGACTACTGGATCAAATCTTAGGGGAGTCATACTGATGCAGTAATTTGTTACAGTCACCATTTTTCCAAACAGCATTATATTGCATTTATTGGCACTGAGTTTTAATCAGTGACTTTGGCACCAGTCATTTGTCTGTGTTAGACCCCCTTGTAAGATATTTGTGCCATCAGGGGACTCTATGATAGCTCCCAATTTTCAGTCATCTGCGAACTTGGTCAGCCAAATGTCCTTGACATTAGCTTTTACTTCACAGAACTAGATGCCAAATAAGAGCAGTCCCAGCATGGAGACCTGAGGCCAAATAACAGCAGTCCCAGCATGGAGACCTGAGGTACCCCACTAGTGAACGGTCTCGTAGTGGAGGATATCTCACCAATCCTGACTTCCTGAGTCCTGTCTGTGAGACAGCTGGCAATCCAGCAAGTTATGTAGGGGTTTGTGCCCAATTCAGAGAATCTGTCAATTGTACCAGAGTGGGGTACTGTATCTAACAACTATTCCAGGTCAAGGTAAGCAATATGCATCACTTTCCCCTCATCCATTGCTTTGGGACTCTCTCAAAGAAGTCCACCAGGTGTAACAGGTATGACCTACCCTTGACAAAGTCCAACTGGGTTTGGTCCAGTGTCTGGAGGTTGCCTATGTCTTTTTTTTTTTTTTTAACAAGAAACATCCTTATTGAATTATCATGTATGACACAATCATACATTTATATAAATGAAAACAAACTATATTGACATATTTTCAGTTGTAAACATTATGCATCACTTACAATCTTCTGTACAGTTATTGTCGTTCAAACATTATATATCACATTCAATTCCTGCCTTCCCTAAACCTCATTCCTTCTCCAAAATATTATTCTGCATGTATACAATTGAACAATTCCAATTTTTGCTATGTAATTTGCTCCTACCATTTCTAAAAATCTCAGTTCCAATTCTTTTACCTCTGTTATTATATTCACTAATTGGGTTTAGACTTGGACTTCCATTTTGTAGTAACTGCATTTTTGGATGCCACCAAAAATAAATTCAGCAAGGTCTTACTATGTCTACGCAATTCCAATTTTATATCACAGGTCAAAAAATTATTTCCTTAGTTACACCAATTTGCTCACCCAGTATTTATGACCAGAGTGGTCTGCAGGGAATTTTTAAAGTCTGCAAACTCATTATACTAATCAAAAAAATATGTTCCCAGTTACCCCTTTCTTCTCCATCACATCTCTACCATTTGCAGTCTACCTGATGAAAAATTCTTTGGAGACTACTTGGGGTATAAAAATACCTATGCAAACACTTCCAAGCAAAGATCCTACATCTTCTAGACTTTGATGTATACTTGGGAAAATACATATATCCTCCCATTGTTCCTTTGTGAACTGTTCATCCAATCACTCTTCCCAATCCTTTCTAACTTCCTCTGATTGATTCCTTTAGCTATCATGATATATTTTATATGTTCTACTAATTGTCCCTTTTTTAACAGCAACTTCTTTTCTAGATTCTTCTACAAATTCTACCAGTGATGGTCTTTCACTTAGGACTCCTCTATTCCTTTCAATGTGCCGATACTCTGATATCAATCCTTGACAGGAATGGCAATTCCTTTGCCAGATTTCTCCAGTAAATTCCAGCCCCCTCTTGCTTTTTCTCTGTACTCCTAAATGCAGTCATCCCTTTCAACAGAATCATCTTTTATCCATTCCTGTGTTGACGTATTGCTTAGAATACTTTCTGCTACTTTATAAATATAATATTCTGTATGGTTATTGTTATTCTCTTTAAGGATATGCATCCAGTACCCCAGTCTCTCCTTATTTCTTGAGCTTCCCAGTTTCATAATCATCCCTTTCCACTTTTAATTATAGCTTTCTGCTTGGGTTATGCATAGCAGTGTTAGCTGTGCAGCTCTGAAATACCCCTTTAAATCCCAAACCACCTCGTTCTACTGGAGGAATCAACTTCGCTTGCTTATCTCTTGCCCCTTCCCCCTCCCAAATAAAATCCAAGTCTGTATTAACTACTCTCCACATCTTCTTCTCTGCTTGATAAAACATACCTAACCTGTACATAAAATTAAAGGGACTAAAACATTTTCACTGAATGCATCTTACTATCCATAAAACAGAGTTTCCAGTTTTTAATTTTTTTTATCTTTTGTTTAGTCTCTTCCTACATATCCTTAGCTGCCATCACAGAATCCTTTTTTAACCCATACTCCTAAGTACTTCATCTTGTTATACCCCATAAATATGAGGCTTGCTGAACTAATCAGTGTGTGGGTACATAGCTTATGGCTATTATTTTTCTTTTATATTCACTAATTTTGTATCCCAAAAAGACTTGAAACTCTCTCACAATGTTCCACAATACTGAAATAAAGGTTGCCTATGTCTTTGTTGATCATTTCCATCATAATTCATTCCATGGCTTTGCATATTAGACTGTTTACACAAATGGGTCTGTAGTTTCTGGCAATGGTTGCTGGTCCAACTCTTGTGAAGTGGGATAACCATAACAGTCCTCTATTATCATGGTACAAAGCCTGTTTTGAGGCTATTGTTGAAAAGTGACTCAAGTGGTTCTGACAGGTCATTCAGGGATATTAATGTGGTCCACTGAGGCTGAGATTTTGGCCTTAGGCAGTACCACCAGAACCTACTCCCTGCTAATAGTTGGGGGGTTATGCTAGTAGGTATTTCGGGTCTATATTACATATCTGAACACTTAAATGGTCGAATCGCTAAAGATCGACCTTTAGCGATCGAACATTTGAATGTTCGAATATGAATAAAAATTAAAAAAAAAAAACTAAAGGGTGCAAGGAGGGCAAGCCCCCCTGCTACTTAAATACACCAACCCCAAAGATCGCGCCACAGTGTAAAGAATGGGAAATTTCCCTTTTCTGCACTGTAGCGCACAGAAGTGTGATCTCAGAGTTGGTATATTTAAATATCGGGGGTGTGGGGGGTGCAAGGGGGCTTGCCACCCTGCTTAAACCCTTTCCTTTTTATTTATTTATTTTTATTGTTTTGTTACATATTCGAACACTTGAATGTTCGATCGCTAAAGGTCGATCTTTAGCAATTCAAACATTTAAATGTTTGGATATGTAACCTAGACCCAGAGAGGCAGGGAAGGAGTGTGGGGGGGGGGGGGGGGGGGTGAAGTATTTTCAGCCAGCAGATTCACTATGTCACTATGCTCAGTGAAGGTGGCACCAGTTCGGCACACTGCTGTGTGCAGCCTTTGAGGTTATGGACATAGCTGCAGAGCGTCTTGGGTTATCTTTAGCCTATAAGACTATCTTGACCTCTTAACTGGCCTTGTTAGACTTAATTAGTCCTCTAAGATTCCTATTTAGTTTAATTAGTGAGCTCTTGTCATTATTAGAGTTGCTCTTTCTTTATTTTAGTCATGAGTTTTTTTTTTTCCCTTTTGTTATATACCCTATTAAGTTAGGATTCCACCATTGTGATGGGTTTGTTTTTAGAGTTTGTTTTGAGCTTACTTCTGGTGGGTACAGCAGCCTCTATGCAGCCACTGTGTAGTCAGGGACTCTGTGAACAATTCTATATAAGGGCAATGAATTTTGGCAAACTATCGCTTAACAGGATGCAGTTTGCTTTGGAATAGTTCCTAACTGTTACAAGGTTTGCTTGGGATACCGAGTTGAGTTTTATTTCAAAGGAGACAGCTTTGTGGTCCAACCTCACCAGTGAGGACATGACACTAGGTTGAGGGTTTAGTGCTCTCCCATATTGGTGACTACCATGTCCAGTATGTCTGAACCTCTGGTAGGTGTGCACACTATCTGGTTAAGGGTATTTGTGTTAATAATGTCCAGGAATTGTTGTGCCTGCAAGGTTAAGGCAGCATAATGCTTCCCAGTCTATAGAGGGGTAGTTAAAGTCTCCCATGAATAGGTAATTTGGTTTAATGTTGTGTGTCTTAAGTAGGTCTATGTAAGAACAATTGGATTCTTGGGAGATAGAGGGTGACCTACAGCTTGCTAGAATATGGTATTGGACTTTGTTTATGGTGCACGTAGATAATCTACAGGGCATCATCCTGTTTAACCAACCTAGGGATATAGGAAGGCAAGTTTGGAGTCCTTGCCTGGCTTTTGGATAAATTAATGCAGCTAAATGAAATTTACACAACAATACTATGAGCAATCGTAAATAAATAAATAAATAAATAAATCAGTTGCACACACAGACTATCAAATGGCAAAGTTCTATAAAAACATTACAAGCCTTGGTGCCTTTATGGTAGGATGAATATGATTACCAAATAATGTAATGAATTTAAATAATGTGGAATGTGGTAAAATGTGATGCAATTATACACTGATAATGTTGCACATTTATTTCAGGGTAACTAACATAATTAGTATAAACCTAGTTGTCAGTACATCTGCTTTTACTGCAGCATAAACCCTATTAAGCTAAGTTTGTAACAGCCATGAGCCAACAAAATGGGAACTCTTCTGCTCTTATCTTATTCATAAGAGTGAGAAAAATATCCTGATATACAATTTGCAACAGCCAGAAATGATCTGGATCAACTAATTATATGAGTCTCCTGCAAGCAGAGTGGTTTGGGTAAAATGTTTGGTCTATATTAGATCATTGTTGAGGGGTAAGCCACGGTGGTGCAGCGGTAGAATTGTTGCCTCACACCAAGAGGTTCTCCCGTTCGATTCTCGGCTGGAGCACCTTCTGTGTGGAGTCTGCATGTCCTCCCTGTGGTCGAGTGGCGTTCGAAAGACATGCGTGAATGGGCGCGCCTTCGTTGAAGGTTGGGTGTCAAACTGGCACCTCGGCACCGTACAAATCTACTGCCAATCATTAGCGGACCGGAGTTCCGCTCTGGCGACCCCTAACCAGGAAAATCCGAAAGAAGAAGAGCTTAAGTGTTTGTTTATATTAAAACGTTTTAGAAGCCATTTAGTTCATTATTGCATGATTTGTCAGGTAATTTATAGTGAATACCTGATTCTTTGGTACAGGACTATTGTTAGTCCTAGAGACTGGATAACAGTGGGGAGAGGAAGGTTGCTCTTTTACCCCAGTGTTGTGTGATGGCAGAGTTAATATAATTAAGCATTCAGGGGAGGAGGGATGAGATTTTGTGTTTTATTTGTTTTGGAATGCTTTGTTGTGTGTATATTTTGTACTTTGTTTTTCTTGAGATCAGTAACAATGAGTTCAAGAGGTTTGATTTTATCCCACTGTTGTATAGTGTCAGAATTTGTATATTTAAATGTGCAGAAGTGTAATGGGTTGCAGGAAGCTTGTCCTCTACAAGAAAGCTGAATTATGTGTCATTTTTATTTTTTCATTGGATTGCATTGCATTGAATTATACAAAATGCACTGGATAACAGTGAAAGTTTCAACAATGATCTAAAGCTCTCTTTATAAGGCTACTCACACCATTAACATTCAAAAATAGCATATCTAAAACATATATATTATCACCAAATAAATGCATATTTTGATCTGGCACACTTTCCTAGAGTGTTAGCTTCTCACTTTTCACTCACGATGCATAAGGCATTTTCATCTATTTCTTGTTAAGACATCTTCTCCTACCCATACAACAAAATTTTACAGAAAACAAATATAAAAGAAGAAATAAAATCAATAGCAACTCTTTGCTCCCAAGAAGGGGCCATGCACCCCTACTTGTGCTATTGTATCATTCTGTATAAGGCATGACATGAGAAACACTAACAGAGTGTACAGCATATACCCCCCTCCACCAGCAAATACAAATAGATCACAAAATGGATGGTAGCACTATGCACAGAATGCTCTTCATTTTACTATTTCTTGTAACTAAATGATTACAAACTTTTCCCTAACTAGTTAAATCGGCTGAGCTTCAATCCTAAAACCCAACAGAAACAACATTCCTAGCAGACTAATTAAATAAAAACGACTTATTCAGGACATAAATAAAAGAACTGACACTTGTCTCTGCAAACTTCAATGACCTTCTACTTTTAACTTACCAAAGTTAAAACCTTATCAAGGCCAAGAACATATCCAACTCTCAACAACCCAGGTGCTCTTACAACAATGCAAAGGAACCTGTCCCACACATTACAGCTCACATTCATACTAGCGCTTTAATACATCTTATATTCAACTCCATTCACCCAGCTCAAGCAAGAAGCCAAAAAGGCAAGTCAGATCTGTTAAACCATCACTTTGAGCTAATATGGACCAGTTTAATTAACCTACCCTATCAAATAGCACAGATCTCCAGTCAACAGTGTGTAACTACCCCAAACATTCAACATTACCCAGCTTAGTGCTTCAGTCAAGTTCAGCAAATATCAGCAATTAACTAGAAATATATATTCCAGTAGCTACTTCAAGTACCGATAACAATGCCAGCCATAACTCCAGGCTTCATCAATCAGCCATAAAACATGTGATGACACAGGCAAACATGGGTTCTTCTTCACCAATGGTGCTGCATTTTGACTATATGACCACCCTTCTCAGCCAAACAGGTCAAGCTGCAGTTTAAGTCAAGGCTGAGTCAATCCATCAATGCAATCTTAATAACCACAAAATCAAAACCTGCCTATTTTGACACTTAATTCAGAATTAAGCTCCTTAAAGTACGCATGAACCAAGGGATTCTATCATAAAATCAATTTAGTCTCAGAAAGGCTACATATGTGACTAATTAAGCTCCCTACTAAAATGTCGGCACTCCAAATGCAGAGTGCTAACATTCCAAAAAAAGACCAAAAATGCAGCAAATAGTGAATCTCTAACATCGCTCTTCTCCTGTAAACTTCTTTTTTTCTGCAGAGGGTAAGACCTTCTGCAACCCCCCTGAACTTATATACATTAGTTCCGAGATTGTCATGCACTGGAGAAAATGGAATATACTGAGAAATATCCATCTTGGAATTAGTATAAGCAAGCCCATTTTTTTGGCCATTCAGTCTCCGTGTTTCGGAACTTGCTCTAGAGGGTCCCAACATTTCTAATGGTTACCAACTAAATTGCCATACCAGGCTAGCAAATAAGGACTTATGCCATACACACACTTACAAAACACATACCCATCACTTTTTCCCCCCAGTACATTCAAGGTTGCTCATACACTAATCAACCTATCACATTCTTTCCTCAGATGTCCTATTCATGAAACACACATCTTACCATCACTCATACAATGTAAGCCCATTCTTATAGATACCTGCTGCAACCTAGCTTCAGTCCTTTATGCCCATCTGATACTTCACAAAAGCATCAGTTAAAGTAACATAAAAATAAAATTGTTCCAGTCTGCTTTCTGCTTTTCATACACTTCCCTCCTTTCCCACCCACGGCCATCTAAACAAGACAACTACATTGTCTATATTAATGCTACCAATGGCAAAAAAAGAAAGCAGTTCAGAGATCAAGTGACCCATTACTACACAGTTATACACCAAAATGTTATCTGCAGCTAAAGCTGAACAACTCAATGAATAAACTGAAAAAGAGTGCAAGACTACTAACAAAAACAACTAAAAGGGGTTCAAGACTACTAACAAAAACAACTGGAAAATTAAAATAAATAAAAAACAACAAGCAACAGACTGAAAAACTGATAAAATTTTAAACTCTAGCCTGAAGGCATTTTGCCGAGGTGCTAGAGTTTACTGAAGCTTTATCAGTGCAAGAGTACTAACTCTGATAGTCCACAGCATGTAATACAATTACAAAGTTCAGATGTTGGAAATTTGCATTAGTCTAAAGCTATCTAAATATTCAAAATGTTTTGCCTTGAGGTAATGCTTCTTTTTTCTTATGATGTAGCCTGATATGAAACAGGTCAATAACCTGATCAACAGAATCATGCAAAGTCTGTGGGTCAATCCCCATACCTCCCCTAAATCTAGCAGAAACATCTAGGAAGGCAAGAGTCGCCTTTGGTATCGTAAATGCCTAGGCACCTGAAGGCAAGTGTACATTTAATACTGCAGGGAAAACAGCCTGAACTTCAGTTTTCTGACTCGACAAAATGAAAGCACTATGCTTTTAGTGTATGAGGAACAGTCCTGCTTGATAAAATACTCTGGTCTTAGCAATGCATACATTTCTATGACTGCCTAAACACACATAACACCTGCTTTTTAAATGGGAAACCAAATGGACACATGCCTGGGGTAGCCTCAGCTATGAGGCAACAAAGGCCCTATGTGCTCCTTTAGTCAGGAATCCAAGTCATTCTTTAAGCAGGCATTTAATAAATGACAGAAAATCACCAACCTATGCTTCTTCTGCTATGCCCACCAACCATATGTTCTTGCACCTCATTCAGTCTTTGGCCTCAGCAGTGTTTGATTCTAACACCATAGTCCCAGTGTCTGCTTTGGCCAGCAGCTGTTTAGTTCCCTGTAGATATCCGCTCATCTTGTGGATCCAGTGAAGATAACCAGATAAGGTAAGTCTTTACCTCATGAGTCTTCCCTGTTAATCAGTCAATAAACTTTATATATCTGGAGTTTAGTTTTACCGTTTCAGCCATGATATGTACAAATGATAAAAACTGTGCCATTTCACTAGCTTGGATCCTCTTCACACAGTGCACCAGCAGAAAAATCCACAAAACAGAATCCTTAAGTCCTACAGTCCTGTAAAAGGTTTGGAAGTGTTAGTTCATTTAAGGACACCTCAATAGGAGTGCCAAAAGCACACTGCATATGAAGCTAGAACATGCTTTACTACCAACTAATCTGCAAGCAAAGTATCATTTGACTTTTTCATCATAACAGTATCACATTTTACACTATGTACTAGAATCTGATATCATGGGCACTTAATCGCACTTTCTACCTTTACATGCATTACAGGCAAAAATTTTCTACTACGTAATTTACACTATCTAAACCATCTCTCGTGTAATCAACACTTGGATTTCTTAAGTATGTTATTGAAAGGTACTTATGATTTCACCCAGTCTGCCAAGAAAATTAATTTTGATCAGTGATCATCCCATGGAGTACTACATGTGTCTTGATGCTTGGCTTTCTTTTTTCTTTTCTCCATGTTGATTCTCAGCTTGATTTTTCACTTGGTGATTCTCAAAATCATGTAATTAGTTCCTGTTTTTTAGAAAGTGCCTTACACCAATGGACTACTAGAAAAATTTACTAATGGTACTGCAGTTTATATTATAGTTTCCCAAAAGGAAAATGTTTATCAAAGATGCTCCTACCATGGCAACAGCAGTGGTTCTCATCAAGGAACAAACATCAGCATGTATTCTCATGCTGAGTTGGACACAGCACAGAAAAAGTCTTTATTGTTTCTTGTTAAGTAAAATACCAGTTACGAGTCTATTTCATAACGTGCGTATACATACCTCTGTGCTGTATGCCTAAATATCTCATCCAGTTCTACTATATTTTAATGCTGTCCTTAACCTTCCTGCATTAATAGGTCGTGTCTGCAATTAAGCTCTGTTAACTCATTCACTCCAATGGAGCTCACGAGTTTGCACTGTAACTTTCAATGGGAGGAGACTAAGCCTTTTGACAGAATCAAATTATGCCCTCACATTTCAAACAAATGTTCATATGTCTGAAATCTTAGAGGTTACTACAGAAGTATAAATGGTAAACTCTTCAGCACAAACTATTTTTATAGTGGTAGTATTCTTTAGGTTCTAGGTCTTAAACTGAATTTTTTAAGTCACAGAAAACACAGCAACTATTACATTTGTAATATTTTGTAAACATACAATATCTCAGCAACCACTCCAGTTACACACATACTCTCAGCAGCATTTTAGTCATCTTCCTGAGAGGTTTCATATGGGGCTAAGGAGTTCTGCCTGTGTTATTTGGTTGAGATATTTAGAAAAATGTGAAAATTGTATCTATGAAAATTAATATCATAAAAACAGTTAATATTTATTTACCTGCACTACACGGTGGTCAACTATTAATGCAGCTGAGTTTGTCATTGTGCAAGCTTTAAAATTAAATATTTTAAAACCTTGTACATAGTGTGGTTTTGGCATTATTGATGCAGCTATGAACAAGCAGTATTTGACACCTACAGGTGTCAGTAGGAGTTAACTGCATATGCACCTGGAGGCATTACTCAGATATGAGTTAAGTTACTAATCTCTATTTACATTCACTTGTGACTTTTAGGTCATAATTGTAATGTGATCCTTAATGTAACACTACATCCCATTGCAAAGAAATTGTGATGCATGTAACAGTGGAAAAACTTTTTTTTGCATATATTTATATGCATGCACTTTGACAGACACACAATGGTAAAAAAAAGTCTGATGCACCTCTTTACCCCCAACACTGATTATTTTTTACTCAATGGGCAGAACACTGACTGGCTGTATTTTACACCTGACACATGCATATACTCCACAATGAGACTTTAAGGGCACTTTATTTTTTACTACTGCCAAATACTATATAAATACATATTTATACATATACCTACTTATTAATCACCAACCCCACGGCAAATTGTGGTTAAGCAAACACTGTCTGGGATTCACAGATGGTTAGTATTCTTCTTCTTCTTCTTCTTTCGGCTGCTCCCGTTAGGGGTCGCCACAGTGGATCATCTGTTTCCATGTCTTCCTGTCCTCTGCATCTTGCTCTGTCACACCAACCACCTGCATGTCCTCTCTCACCACATTCATGAACCTTATCTTAGGCCTTCCTCTTTTCCTGTTACCTGGCAGCTTCATCCTTAGCATCTTTTTCCCAATATACTCTGCATCCCTCCTCAGCACATGTCCAAACCAACGTAATCTTGCCTATCTGGCTTTGTCTCCAATTCTTCCAACCTGGGCTGACCCTCTAATATACTTATTCCTATTCCTGTCCACCCTCGTCACACCCAGTGCAAATCTTAACATTTTTAACTCTGCCACGTCCAGCTCTGACTTCCTGCCTTTGTGTCAATGCCACTGTCTCCAACCCATGTAACATAGCTGATCTCACTACTCTCTTGTAGACATTCCCTTTCACTCTTACTGGTACTCGTCTGTCACAAATCACTCGACACTCTTCTCCACCCACTCCATCCTGCCTGTACTCTCTTCCACACTCACCATTACTCTGAACTGTTGATCCCAAATATTTAAACTCATCCACCTTCGCCACCTCTACTCCCTGCATCCTCACCATTCCTCTATCCTCTCATTCACACACATATATTCTGTCTTAGTCCTGCTGACCTTCATACCTCTTCTCTTTAGACCATATCTCCACCTCTCCAGTCTCTCCTCCACATGTTCCCTACTCTCACTACAGATCACAATGTCACCTGCAAACATCAAAGTCCACGGGGACTCCTGTCTGATCTCGTCTGTCAACCTGTCCATCACCATTGCAAATAAGAAAGGGGTCAGAGCTGATCCTTGATGTAATCCCACCTCCAACTTAAACGCATTTCACTCCCACCACAGACCTCACTGCTGTCACACTACCCTTGTACATATCCTGTACCACTCTTACATACTTCTCTGACACTCCCGACTTCCTCATACAATACCACAACTCCTCTCTAGGCAACCTGTCATATGTTTTCTCAAAGTCCACAAAGGCAGAATGCAACTCCTTCTGACCTTCTCTGTACTTCTCTATCAACACTCTCAGAGCAAACATCGCATCTGTAGTACTCTTTCCTGGCATGAAACCATACTGCTGATCACTAATCATCACCTCCCTTCTTAACCTAGCTTCCACTACTCTTTCCCATAACTTCATGCTGTGACTGATCAATTTGCACAAGCCAGTGCATTTCTTTGTGCCAGTCCCAAGCCCGGATAAATGGGGAGGGTTGCGTCAGGAAGGGCATCCGGCATAAAATTTTGCCAAATCATACATGCGAACAGATGGTTACTATACTGTGCTGCACAAATTAGCACAGGTACCACCATGCACAATGTATGGGAAATTCAAAGACAGACAAAGCTTACACATGTAATGGCCAAAACAACGTGCTATTTTGTGCAGGCTAATGAGTGCATCATGACACAGAAGAGGCAAACACTGTGCAAATGAATCTAACTGAGTTTGGAAATGAAGAAACCCAAATGGCAGAACAGTTCAGTAATATATAAAATGTCTCTGAATGCTGTAATTAGTGGTTTACAACAGAAGACATGTTAGGAACAGCAACAGCACCACAGCAATATATGTCAGGAGCTACTGTAAGAGACAGTGGTTTCTTTGTCGTGCACCACAGCCATTTGTTCCATTGCAAGAGATACAGACACTGCCTGACATACCTCCAGGTCAGTAACCAAAAGACTGTGGACTACTACTGACTGACACATGTTTTAAGAGACCTTGTGAAACTCTGCCTTCATAAGTGGAATCAAGAGGGATCCAGGATGCCTGGTATATCCATTCCTGTGGATACACAGGTATGTGCAGCCTTAACCATCTTAGCTTCAGGGAACTTCCAGCACCCTATGGGGGACACATCAGGGATACTGCAGGCATCAGCCTCACAAATCCTAAACCATTTCCTGATTAATTTGCTACAACAACTAAAGGAGAATATCTGGCTGCCCACAACAGCAGTTTAAAGACCCAACAAAATGTAGGTCTCTTATGGCATCATCCATTGTCCGGAAAGCCAGAGTGGCTGCTCTTAACACACTATTTTGCTTGCACTGCAACCAGTGGGAAAGAGACACTATAATTATGCATATAAAATATCCTCAGATTGGGGATTATGCTCTGTGGCTATAGAAGTCATTTTACTATGTACTTAGTACTTTCTCTTACTGCGACTGCTTTTAACATATTGCTTTATTTGCACTGCAGTCAATGGAAAAGAAACATTAATAACTTTATATATACCATTATCCTGAGATTAGAGACTGCTCCTACTGGTGGTTTTTTTTTTAATATATAAAGGGTGCTCTTTAGGTTGTCCCTCCCCCCTTTTCTCTCTTTTCCCTACAGGTAGTTTAGTCCAAAATCATTATAATTAAATGTTTCTTACACAATTAAGCCTAGCTTAGAATAAAAGTACTTATACGTTTCTATTTGGGGACGCACATAATGACACATTATTTATCTTAGTTAACTATATTAAGGCAAAGTGTGGAGGGAGAAATCTGTGAAGTCTCATTTATCTTAAGACAACTGTCTCTCTCCCTGGCATGTCATCTGGGACCTTCTAAAATATTACTGCAATAATACAAGTTAAGCTTTGCTTATTTATTAAATTAAAGTGTTAGACATGCTTTTATAAGAGTGTGCTTAAATCTCTAGCTTTCTAATATTACAGCATTACATTTAGAAAGTAGGAGCATTTGTTTAATCTTCTTAATAGTTGTATGTTTCAGTTGAGTGAGTGGTATGAATGATTTTCATCTTCAAACCATGAATTTTTCATTACATGATTAGTGGTCTAAATGTTTCCAAGGTTAATTGTTTAACATTAGTTCTACTTAATTTGTCCAAAGCAATATTTCTTAGTACTTTGTTTTTATTTTTCATACTCAGCCATCAACTTTTAGATTTAATGATGTTTTTTTCTTACATCTGTTTATAATTGTCCTTCATTAAATATTAATGGTGTTAATAGCCTTTTGAAAAGCAGTTTAAATAAATACTTGAATTTACATAAAGCCCATTGAATTTACATAAAGTCCACATTTTTGTTACAGGAAACACATTTTCTAAATGAAAATGTTGATAGAATATTGTTGAAAGATTATTCAGTATTAGTGAGCTCTTATTTTAAATCAAAAAGAAGAGGCACTTTGATACTTTGGAGAAATTCGTTACCTATGTCTAAAATCATAAACTCCTATTCTGATAAAAATGGAATGCTGGCATTAGTAGTAGGAGCAGAGGTCAGCAAACAACTTTAGACATTTGTGAATATATACTGGATACCTGGAGTTGAGGTGAAAATTGTTATGAAATTTTTAGTCATTATAACTTTGCATGATAAAGGTGAATTAAAAACTGCAGAAGATTTTAACTGTATCTTGTCTAGTAAAGTTACTACAAATGGACTGGATCCTAAGTTAACATCAGTAGCTAAACATTTAAAAAATGTTACTGATTTAAATATGCATAATACATATGATTTTAAATGTGCAAAATCCCTTAATTATACACATTATTCATTTAGATTTGACACCCAAATTAATATTGATAAATTTTTTAGTTCTAGTGGTCTACATCCCAAAACTGAAGAAGTACTGATAATGTCATGCCCTTTATCTGACCACAATGCTATAACGTTTACTTTTACTTTAAAACCTAATAATGTAATTCATTGTCAAAGAATTCCTGCCTATATAGTAAAAATAAAAGTTTTTAAAGATTGGTTCTTGAAAAAAAGAAATAATTTTTTCAACATAATCAATAATGGAGAAGTATCAGAACTTATTTTGCACTAAAAGCATATCTATATGGAAGAATTAAACCTTGGTAGTTATGAAAAGGAAAGGAATGAAATAAAGAATTAAAAATCTTGCAATCTGGCATAGATAAATTAAAATCAAACATGAAACCCAATGTTAAGGCTGCAAACTCTAAAAATTTTAAATCAGAAATATCTTGATGCACTTCATTATATAAATATAATTTTAACAAACTTAGAAAAATTTAAACTACACTCATATTCAATAAATCCTAAAAGTTTACATAAATTAGCTACCAGATCTAAGAAAAAATAAGCACAAAGCATATTAAGGAATTAATGTTTAAGGAAGGGAGAGAGTTAAAGAATTAACTGGCTTAAAATATATATTAAAATGTAACAATGTATATCGACCACAGCGTTCAAATAAATGGCAATAAAGGTACCAACCAAAACCTCGGAGCTGTGTAGGCACAAATTCCACCATGAACCATAGATGAAATAAGAATAGAATTTATTCACCAAAAAACAGCAACAAGATTAGGCAAAATTCAGCAAACAAACTTGGACTGTCCAAGTTTAGAAACTTTTCTCAAGCATTGTAGACAGATAAATGTATTATAACTAATTTACTGATTTTGTTTAATGCACAAAATCTAGATTATATTCCTAAATCACAAGTGCCTCTCCTTTGGTCCATCTTAGCCATCACAAGGAAAGTAGCAACAAAAAACTGGAAATGTAAAACTGCTTCACCTTTTACTGAATTCATCTATTTGGCTAAAGATGTTTGCAAGAAAGAATTGTTAGCATTACAAAATGAAAACATCTAATTTACACATCAAAATAGATATTGGCAAAAGTTAAGTGATTTGTTAGAAAAATAGTAATGGCTTAGTGTATTTTACCAATTTTCTGTGGACTTTTGTAAATTGTTTTCTTTTTTGTTGTTAATTGCATGGTTACTTGAGTTTGTACAGGTTTGATTTTCAAATTTTAATAAAAATGTATTAAAAAATAGAATTTCTGTTTCTGTCAGTGTTTAATGGAGCCACAATCAATGAATACATAAAGCAAAATAATTTACACATTTTACTCCTTTCTGAGGAAAACACTGGCTAAATTTTATTTCCTCCGAATCCTGTAAGTATGCTCTTTGATAAAGTATCTTACGCTTTCTCCAAGACTTGTGCACAGAGAAAAATGTTCTTAAACTCTGAAATTAAATCCATGTTTGGTTTGATAGAGATGTAAATTACACAATCATCCTTTTTTTAAATGCTTGCACATGTAAGGGTTGCAGGTACAGCAAGCTAATCACCCCAGGGCTGTTACATCTGTCTTGATACTTTGCTTTCTTGTATTCTTTTCACCATGTTGATTCTCAACTTTCTTATCCCTATCAATACTTTCTAGCATATACTGTGGAATCCATAATATTTCCAAGAAAAGCCAAGTGATATACCAGATTTGTCCTGGTCTGGCCCAGGGCCTCATTCTATTGCAATAAGAGCAGTACACAGCCTATGGTGATGAAACATCTTCAAAACATGCCAAAACCATTTCAACAGATTCATTCCAACACATAGGAGACACTGTATTCTGAAATCATCCAAATTGCAGAGCATCACATTACTTCTTGGATAGTTAGCCTAGTTCTCCTAAAAAGGAGCTTCATTTCTGTCACTTGTACCTATATCCTTTCAGTCACTGACCAAAGTTTATGACTGCAGGTGAAGATAGGAGTGTAAGCTGACTGATAAATTGACAGCGTTGTTCTAAAACTCAGCTCTCATTTCACAAAGATAGTTTGGTACAAGGCCTGCCATACAGCTGCTGCAGTCCGCATACATTGGTTAGTTTTCTGTTCCCCCTAGCTTTGTTCAAGAAAAAGCACCAAGACACCTAAAGTATTTAACCTGAAGTTGCTGTTCTATTCTCCATCTATAGAGAGCAATCTGTCTTTCCAGGAGCAGCTCATCAGAAACCAAATCCAGAACAGATATAATGGCACTATCTCCTGGATTCAAGTTACTGTTTGCCACTGACAGTTGTGGTCTGGGTGAGTCAAATATTCTGGCCATGCTCAGCATGAAAAGCTACACAGAACCATAGAACCACTTGTGCTGCCTCGACACCTGCAAGACTAATGGTGAAGATAAGCTGTAATGCCAGTCAAGAGAGACTCAACTTTAGTTATGAAATAACTTGAATTCTGAAGAAGGCTCTGCAAAGAGACTATACTTTTCCAGCCCAAGTCAAGTCATATGAAAGGCTCTATGTGAAAGCTGCTTACTCATCAGTGACCATTTTGGAATCTTAATAGATCACAAGGATCTTGTGTTGCCCTCCTCGAGAAAGGAGGGGACAAATTGAGTATCTGTTATTAGTTAGGCATTTAATGATCTCCAGCCTGATTGCCTAGTACTTATCTATGAATCTATTAACATAATGACAAGGTCTCACCTAGTGCACACAGCCTTAGATGCATTAGCAGGAAAGGCTAACTAGCACTCGCTGAACAGCCAGATGGTCAGCAAAGCTCAGGATATTTTCATGCGTCATCCTGTCAATTCACATGATTCATACATTGGTCCAACCTATACCAAAGTTTCCTGTGAGGGGACTTCCCACAAGATCAACTAATTGGCAGGTGTATAAGCATGCTAGATAGGCAGGGCTATACATGCAGGTGCCGTGCTAGCAGTGAATAGGCCACACATAATATGTTGTATGCTGGGTGCTGTGGGTTACAGCAAATGTCGCACAACTGCTGTAGCCTTGGTTGATGACCCCGACACTTAATACCTAGATGATTCAGGAAATGACATAAAACACAGTCCCTGTGGAAATGTCAAACACAATGGAGCATGTATTTGGACTACTAGAGGGCTGCTTCCATTGTCTAGACACCTCAGGAGGAGTACTGCAATACAATCCAGACATATTCACGATCTCTGTTGGGTCTGCCATGTAAACAACATGGTATTGTGCAAACATCAAGTGAAAGTCATGACAATACATTCTATATCAACATTGTAGCAGCAGCAGAAGAGCAAGTTAGACATTCAAGAGAGGAACATGCAGCAGTAATACCACAGCAGAGTCACATGTGGGTATAGTACACAGCAGCACTGGCAAATAGGTGGCATCTGGTCGATAATTATGGGCTACAACACAAAAGAAAATGATGTGCTTAGTATCACACAACCACGCTATGCAAGCCACTGCATGTATCAGTCATGCCGTGCAAGAGATAGGTTGCAGGGCGGCAGGGCACAATCATCATCACTTGTACAGGTTGGATAACAGGTGACTGCAACATTTTTTTAGATGACTGCAACATTATTGTCTGGAGTAGGGACACTGGAAGTGAATTCAGCAGCCAAACACTCAAGTTTTTTTTTTATTGTAAAACAAGAATAAGCCACACATAACACAGCAAGCAACACCTATGTCCATAACTATTAACCTTAATACAATACATGTAAGTGCTCCTGCACTGCGTAAATCTTCCATGCATACAACACATATAACATTAAATCTATGGACTGACTGCTACTGGAATTACAGCCTAGATGCAAAGCCAAGCACTCCCACAATGGTACAATACTGTTTTCAAATTTTGGAAACATAACTATTTTGTTAATATATTATTCTGGCACCACTAATCTCACATATCTTGAGATAAAAGACTGAAATTTAGTTATTGATAAATTATTACAGTTCTTCCATTCAGAAAATGTATATAGCCTTTTAACAACAAAGAATTATACAGCAAAGCCTTTTAAACCTGGGATATCATTTGTTTTTTTGGCTGGCACTGAAAAAAAAATCTCAAAAAATCAGGCTTGTTGGGAGCTCCTAGCTTTTGCTAATGGCACAGCCTTCCCACATACAGGACATACATATTTACATTCCCAAAATATATATCTCTCATATGCACATGGGAAATCACAAACCACACAAGAGATGGAGAGTCATATGGAGGGGTCCAATAACGACTGTACAGCTGCTGGAACTGACTGGCATATAAGCATGTAGTAACCTGTAATATTTTCTATACAGCCAGCTACAGTTCTATTTGTGTGCAGTACACTCAATTTATTTATATGGGATAATACATTCCCTTTATAACCTTCCAACATAAACTATCTTGTTAACCTCTTTGTTTCTGAAACATATTTACATTTCGGGGAGTTGATGAATTAGAATATGGTGGAAAATGTAGAACATCCTAAGGTACAGCATCATCTTAACCACTGCAATCCTCTTGTAACGCAAGAGATTTTCTCTCTGTGCTTCAGTGTAGAACCAATTCTGTGAAAGTTTCAAATTTATGTTTAAAATAGTTGCTGGGGCAGAGTGAAAATCTTTACCCAAGTACTGTGAAGACAAGGAGGGCCATCTAAAAGTAGGGTTTAATCAACTTTCTTTTACCGTGTGTCTGTGTGCATTTTCAGTAACTGTAAAGACCTCTGTTTTCAACTTCAACTCTGAATAGATGGAAATGTAATGTCTGCTTGTGGCTGTTCCATTACTAGTCAACAATCATCAGCAAACATGAAAACTCTGCATTCTTTTCCCAAACGTTTCCACCAAAGCACTCATTCCCTGTTTCTCAATATATGTACGGAAGATTCAACTATTAAAAACAAAGTGAAAGACTGTGGCCATACTTGTCTAGTGTCTCTAAAGAAGAAAAATGAGATATTGAGGAACCCATTAAAACAATAGCAAATAAGCAGCTATAAAGTCTTTTCACTGCTTCTGTGAAACCTGAGGAAAACCAAAGTGGGCAAATGCACACCGTTAATATTCCCAGTCTATGCAGTTGAAAGCATTATCAAAATCAGCTTCACAGCAATTATCAGATGTAGGAAATGTTTCTGTCCCTACATATGTAAAAAGAGGAAGGTACGCTAGAACTCTGCTTAGTAACTGCATGGAGGTAATGATGAGATGAGATGAGATCACATCTGCAAAGAAAGAAACAGCCAGGAAAAAAAATTTCCCTACCCCACCTTTTCAATGAAAGACCCAAGTTAGAAATATCATTAAACAATTAATATACTAACAAAATAGTTTCATAAAGCAATGAATCAAAATCAACACCAAAATTAACCTGGAAGTAAGGCAGCATGCTATTCATTAGCCTAAAGATTCATTTCCCCCATTCACACAATAATAGATCAGGACTAGCTTAACTATGGCTTACTGCAACAGTGGAATCACAATGACACTGGCTGTTCAAACTCAACTGATGCCATTATATACTGGAGCTATTTTTCATTTAGAGGCTACAACATAGTATAAAAGCTCTGATCTTCAGGAACACTTTTCTCCTTCAGGGTGAGACAAAAATACTGTTAAGCTACCATACAAGACACAATAGTGATGCATCAGTTTAACAGGAACTGGACAGGGTTAAATAGCAGGCAATAAATGCTAAATAAAAATCACAGTCAAATATCACAGGTTTACTTGGTCAAAAAGTGGTTAGGATGGGGGGGCTGTGTATGAATGTGAGCGGCATCACATTAGTCTGACTGCAAATAATGCAGGCAAACCAGCTTGCCAAGGAGAAGAGTTATTATATCTGACATCAACAATGTAAAATACATCACTGTGTTAATTATTTCTTTCACTTGATCACAGTCAAGCATCACAGGCAAAAGCAGAAAGTGGCAAGGATTTGAAGGTAGGCGGTATGTAGAAAAAAAAAGGAAAATTACATTTAGTTGGTCACAGTTAAAAAAACCTGCTGCTATGGCTTGCCAAGGAAGGCCAGTTTGTGTGTGTTAGAGAAACAACATGAAAGATAGTGCTCCTGCCATTATGCCATTTAGCTTATCACAGCCAGACATCAGAAGTATACAGAGTGAAAAAATGTATCCTTGGAAAGACAGGCAAGCTATGCATGAAGGCAAGGGACATTACACTTACTGGAACAAAGTTAAAAAAATCATTGTTATAGTTTGTCAGGGAAAGGGTATCTATATATATATATATATATATATATATATATATATATATATATATATATATATATATATATGTGTGTGTGTGTGTGTGTGTGTGTCACAGAAACAAACTGCAATACATTACTGTAGCAAATACCTCTTTCACATGATCGAAGTCAATATTAGAGGTAAGCAATCAGAAATAGTCTTTTTTTTCTGGGAGCTGGAAAAAGTTTTGGTTTATAAAGGTAAGAGGCACTACAACTACTTGAGCACAGTTAAACAATGATCAATATGACCTGAGAGGAAAAGGCAGCTGTGATGCTCAACCACTGGGCCAGTAATCAAGGAGTCACAAATCCTCACCACTGGCACCAGTGGGGAATGTACACTGGGAGGATAACAGGTAAATACACAGTATTTCCAGATGCAGCTCTCTGCATCAAGTGTAATTTCCCTTAAGAGCACACACAGACCACAGTCAGTCCGGGGCTGGTTTCTCCCTTTTTCTCCACATCCCAAATAAGACTCCCCATTGGCACAACTACAGAGCTGAGATCTCAGCTGAGTGGCCAAGCGAAGACCTCCAGCACCCTGTCTGTCCAACCAGTGCTTTGTGTCCCTGCCCAAGTAGCTGACACACAAACTCTTTCAGGTTTCCTTTACACACACCTGGGAAAGGCTGGCACAGGTTTACTAGCTATGTCCCCTTTTGTCCAGACTATAAGGTAGTTATCACTGCCACCAGCCAACTCGTTATCAGCTACTTTAAGGCTAACAAAGGATGTCCAATCTTACTATGTAATATTAATACAAATGGTAGTTTGATCAAGAGCAAGGCTACTAAGAGTGGCCCACAGTGTCACCAAATAAATATGCAAGCAGTCTCAAAACTTAAATATCTCTAGACAGATCAGTTACAATGGAAGATTTAAATATATTTAATAATAAATAATAAAAGAACAAAAAAATATTCAGTATATAATCACAGTGACATCAGAGTTCAAAATCACAGGAAATATTTAAAATAACATTGCATGACAGTCTCAAATAACTAAAGAAAATATCTAAACTAAACTTTGCTACATTCCTGACTATATCTAAGAGAATTATACTATTCCCTAGTAACTTACTTCATCAGATTAAGGCAGATGGGTGGTGAATGGCTCCTGTTGTCAGGTCCAAGACAGAATACAGAATGTCCTGTCTCTCTCAGACGACTTTTTAAATTAATATCTCAAATATTACCGCTGGGATAGCTTGCTGAATGACATAATTTCTTGCCATCTGAGTCTATCCCAAGTGAAATCCCAACTGCTGGAAGCTGGCAGTATTTAGCATCTACCTATGAAAATACATAGACCTGAAATCTTTGGCAGATGCTGGAAGTCATAAAACAATTACATTCCTTCACATTTCATGACTAGTAATAATTTCACCCTAGAGATAATACAGAAAGCTCCCTAGCTTTAGACATTGTGTCTCCCTACTGCATTGAACTGAAATATACCATCTTTTATGACACAGCCATAAAGTAATTTAATTTCAGTTGTTTTTCTAAAATTTACTAGACTGAGGTTAACCTCCAGTATCCCAGTTTCTACTGTTAAAATATAAACATTTAAACAGTTACAACAGTGCACATACATTTCTGTTCTTTTCCAGTAGGGAACACTGTGGATCCATTTTAAACATAAGAATTTTGCAAGTACCCCCCTTTTCAACACACACGTCTGTATAAGCAGTTTGATATACACATGACATACAGTTCTAATACATTTGGAACACAAGCATCCCCATCATGTTATTTACAAATGACATATAATTATTTACAAAATTCCAGATAGCTGTGCTGGCAGTATCTCCCTTTGTCAGACTTCTTCACCCCCTCAAAGACTCGAGCTAGTTTTTCAACTGACCTTTGAAAAATGCTTGAGAGGGATAAGCTTATCTGGGAATACATTACCTCTTATCTTGTCTTGAGAGCCCATCTGCGTTGGCACTGCTAATCCCACTGCAGTGCTGCACTATCATATCATATGCCTGCAACCCTACGCTCCACCTTAGTAACTTGGCATTTTGCTGGCTGGCTCGATGTAGCTATGTTAAGGGATTGTGGTCTGTAACTACATGGAATTTCATTCCATACAGATAAGGCTGAAGTTTCTGCAGTGCCCACAATATGGCTAGACATTCATTTTCTGCAGCTGCATAGCATTCTTCCCTGGGTTGTAGCCTACAGCTGAGATATAACACTGGGTGCTCTTTCCCCTCTGAGGAAACCTGGTTGAGTACAGCCCCCACCCCATGGTTTGAAGCATCCACCTGCACAACTAATTATCTGCTGTAATCTGGACTGGCTAACACAGGGGGTCCTCCCAAAGCTCCTTTAAGCTTCTGGAATGCCTGCTGATATGCTGTGGTCCACATTACCTTATCTGACCTGTATTTCCCTGTCAGGTTTGTGAGGGGAGCAGCTATGGTACTATAATTGGGGATAAACTTTCTGTAGTATCCTGCTTTCCTTAAGAATGCCCTCACCTGCTTTTTGGTAACAGGGGCAGGTCATGCCTGAATTGCTTCCTCTTTGGCAGATTCTGGCCTGATCTTACCACTCCCCACTCTATGTCACAGGTAAAAGACCACTGCCACACCCACCTGACACTTACTGGGCTTAATGCTCAACCCTGCTCTCTGTAGTCTGTAGTCTGCCCAGCACCTCCTTGATATGCTGAAGGTGCACTTGGCAGGAATGTCTGTAGATGGCAATATCATCCAAGTAAACAAGGGCAAAATCTCCTGTTCCTGTTAGGATACGATCTACCAGGATCTGGAAAGTCACTGGGGCATTTTTCTTACCAAAGGGCATCTTTGTGAACTCATACAAGCCGAAAGGAGCCACAAAGGCTGAACTTTCTCTAGCATTGGGAGTCAAGGGCACCTGCCAGTAGCCCTTGGTAAGATCAACAGTGGTAAGATACTTAGCCCCACCCAGCTGAAGGCTTCATCTGTCCTAGCCATGGGGTGAGCATCTGACTCTGTGTGAATATTTAATTTCCTGTAGTCCACACAGTATCTGGTGCTGCCATCCTTCTTTGGTACCAGCACCACTGTGGAGGCCCAGGGGCTGCTGAACTTCAGGATTACCCCAAGTTCCAACACTTACTGTATCTCCTCCAACAAAGTCTATTTGACCCTCTCAGGCACCCTATAAGGGGCCTGTTTAATAGGCCTTTGGGGTCCTGTATCCACAAGCTGCTGTACCAGGTTAATGCATCCTGGTTTCACAGTGAACATGCCCCCAAACTCCTGTAACACTGCTCGAATTTCTCAAACCTGGGTAGGGGATAGCCATTGGGGCACTGCTACCCATTTCCACTGAGGTGTCAGTCCGAGCCTCACTGAGGAGGTCAGTCACAAGATCCCCTCAGACTCCTACTGTCATCCATTGCAAATACTCAGCACAAGGGCCTCTCTATCATGGTAAGGTTTCATCATGTTAACATGGTACAATTTGTGCCTCTGCCTCTTGCCTTGCAGTTCTACCATGTAGTTATCATCACTGACCTTCTTTACCACTTTGAAGGGTCCCTTCCAAGCTGCCTGCAGCTTACTGTGTCTGACAGGCAGCTTACTGTGTCTGACAGGAATGAGAACCATAAGCAGCTGCCCCACAGCATGCTCTCTAGCTTGAGCATTCCTGTCATACCAGACCTGTTTCTCCAGTTGGGCTTCTGCCAGGTTTTCCTGGACCAAACTCATGAGTTCCCTGAGCCATGTCCTGAGGTTTATGACATATGTCACAACAGACTCCTTGTGGGATTCACACTCACCCTCCCACTCATCTTAAATCAAATCTAGATGTCCCCTCACCCTATGCCCATACAGCAATTCAAAAGGTGAAAAACCTGTGGATTCCTGGGGTACCTCTCTGTAAGCAAACAACAGATGGGGCAAATATTTGTCCCATTCCCTCTTAAACTAGTCTGCAAACGGCCATAGCGTGGTCTTTTAGTATATAGTTTATCTTCTCCACCAGACCATTATTCTGGGGACGGTAGGGGGTGTTCTTAAGGTGATTCACTCCACAGTGCTTCCACAGATAAGCCAGCAGGTCTGACATGAAATTGGTACCTATGTCAGTCAGTATTTCTTTTGGGAAACCTGCCCTGCTGAAAATCTCTAACAAAGCAGTTCCCACCTTTTCAGCCTCAATGGATGGCAGGACTGCCACCTCATGGTATCTGGGGTAGCATAATCTACCATCAGTAGGATATACCTTTCCCTGTGGAACATGGGGTACTGAGAAGCCCCACAATATCCACAGCTACCCTCTGAAATGGCACCTCAATCACAGGCAAAGACATCAAAGGAGATCTCACCTTCTCTCCTGCCTTGCCTATCTTTTGGAACTGCTCACAGGTCCAGCAGTACCGTTACATCCCTGGAAATCCCAGGCCAATAAAAGTTCTGCAAAATATATCTCTCTGTACACTTTATGCCCATATGACCTGCAAATGGAATGTCATTGGCTATGCATAAGTGCCAGATGGTAGGCTCTGGGCATTACAAACTGCTCTACTCTCTCACCCTGTAGCCCTCCCCCTCAAGGATCCACTCTCTACACAGTAACCCCTTGTTCCAGTATACAGATTCCACTTTTCCTTGACAATCAGGTGCCTCCCCACTATACAGATTCCCCTTTTCCTTGACAATTAGGTGCCTCCCTGGCTACCTCCCTCAAGCCTTGTAATGTAGGGTCTGACAGCTGAGCCTGTCTCAACTCTCTCTTTGTAACCCTTCCCAGCTCCCCTTCCACAGGAAGTCTGGTATCCTCTGACAGCAGTGCCTCACTGTCAGCCTGGGTGCTAATGGTCACCTTTGCCCTTGCAGTCACTCAGTCCAAGGGAACATCAGTATCCACATGCAGCTGTGGCTCACCTTCAGTCTCACTGCTACAGGGTAGCTCCCTCCCTGAAGTAGCCACCTCATAAGTCCGGGCTTCACTGTGCCCCCCCCCCCCCAGGCTACCAGACCCACATGCCTGCCTCCAAGTCTGACTTTGTGTCACTGCATACACACAAGATACTGCATTATTAAAATCATTCCCTATCAGGACATCTGCAGGGATATCCTCAAACACACCTACTTGCTTGCTTCCTTTTCCACCCTCCCAGTCAAGGTGAACCCTAGTCAAAGGTATTTGGAATGGGCTCCCTCCTAAAGCTCTGACTGGAGTAAACTGCCCAAGCAAGTAGTACTCCCTCTTTAACCACTGTAGACTTCACAATGGTTAGGTCAGAGGCTGTGTCTCTCTTAGCAGTGGCCTGTTTCTCATCTACTAAGATAGGATATAACCTGTTGTAGTAGTGTGATACCATTGTTGTCTCTAGACAACTCACTACTGGCATTCTGTCATCCCCACTTGCTGGCTCCCCAACTTTCTGTTCCCCACCTTGCCTCCATGGACATCTATATGCTACATGGCCCCACTGGTTAAATTTAAAATATTTAACCTTTGGTCCTGGCCATGTACCTGAACTAGTGGCTTACCCTGATACTGGTCGACTCTGTTGAGGTGGTTTAGGCTGCCCACCATGGATTACCTTAGACCCATGAGCAGCTCTGGGTATCCCTTTCCTGTGTAGTGATGCCCTGCTTGCTAGGTATAGGTCTCCCTTTTCCCCCAGCTCATCTGCGGTATTACATTCTCTGTCTGCTAACCAGATTCTCATGTCCTCAGGCAAAGTGCTAAGGGCTTGCTCCCTCACCAAAAGGTCTGCCAGCCCTTCAAAAGGGGTGACCTGACACCTACTCATCCATCTATGAAAATAAGTGCTTAACTCAGCAATATATTCACACACACTTTTATCTGCCTTGTGTCTATGCTCACAAAACTTTTTTCTATAAGTTTCAAGTGTTAACCTAACACACTCTAATAAACAAATGTTAACTGTATTATAATTTAAGCAATTAGTATTAGACAATTTAGAAACAGCAGTTGCAGCTTTAACATGGAGTAAGGGGGCCAGGAACTGTACCTAGAGCCCTTGGTCAACATTATACTGCTTACACACCTTTTCAAACATATGAATAAAACTATCAAAATTATCACCCTCTGCAAACTGTGGAAGAAATTCACTGACTTTTATTGCTTCTGGGGTTTGGTTATTCCCTTCCCCATTAACCCCATGATCCTGGTGAAGAGTCAGCATCTCCTTTTCATGTTACTTCTGCCTCTCACATTCTTCAGCTTCCAGATATCTCAGCCTCTCTGCTGCTTCTAATTCCATTTGTTTCTCCTGCCACAGTTTCTCATTTTCTTCAGCCTCTAAACTCCACAGTCTCTCTACTGATTCCATTTACAACCGTTTACTATCCTGTTCAAGTCTCTTTAATTCCAGATGTATTTTTAAATCCTCTGTGGAAAGGCTGAAGTGCCCATTTTCTGAGAATTGTACATCCCCAAGGCCAGACTGGTTTTCCTCCTGGTTGCTAGTCTGTGATGCAGCTGTGACTAAGACTGCAATAATTTCTGCTTTAGTCAGGTTGGCAAGCACCAATCCTACTGTCTTGGCACATCTCAGCCAACTGTCTTCTTGTCAGCTTGCCATACTCCTCTGCAGACATACTTGCCCGCTCTCCCTGACTATCTAAGCTAACAAAAAAATAAATACAACTACTGTGATATGAAACTCTGAATGTCTACTGTGTAGCTGCTTGAGAGTACAAACACCTTCTTTAATGACTGCTGTTTACAGGCTACAGGAGTTCAATATCCGCACTACTGAATCCCAGTATGTGATGCAGTGATCCCACCACTGCCAGCCAATAATATGATGCCCCACCAATGGACCAGTAACCAAGCAGCCTCAATCCTCACCAGTGGGGGATGTACACTGGGAAGATAACAGGTAAACACGCAGTATTTCCAGATGCAGCTCTCTGTATCAAGTGCAATTTACCTTAAGAGCACACAGAAACCACAGTCAGTCCAGGGCTGTTTTTTCCTCTTTCTCCAGGTCCCCAAAAAGTCTCCCCATTGGCACAACCATAAAAACGAGATCTCAGCTGAGTGGCCAAGCCAAGACCTCTACCACCCTCTCTGTCCAACCAGTGCATAGTGTCCCTCCCCAAGCAGCTGACACACATACACTCTTTGAGGTTTGATTTACACACACACACACACACACACACACACACACACACACACACACACACACACACACACACACACCCTGGGAAAGGCTAGCAAAGGTTTACTAGCTATGCCCCCTCTTGCCCAGACTTTAAGGTAGTTATCACTGCCACCAGCCAAGTCCTTAACAGCTACTTTAAAGCCCTTAACAAAGGGTGCCTAATCTTACTGTGTAATATTATTAATACAAATGGTAGTCTGACCAAGAGCAAGGCTATTACAAGTGGCCCACACAGTGTCACCAAATATGCAAATACTCTCAAAACTTTAATATCTCTAGACAGATCAGCCACAATGAAAGGTTTAAATATATTTAATAATAAATAATAAAAGAACAAGAAAATACTCTGTATATAATCAGCGAGATACCAGAATTACAGGAAATATTTAAAACAACATTGCAGAGTGTCTCAAATAAAAATAAAGAAAACTATCTAAACTAAGCTTTGCTATATTTCTGACTATATCTCAGATGATTATATTATTCCCCTAGTACCTTACTTCTTCAGAGCAAGGCAGATATGTGGAGAACGGTTCCTGTTGTTGTCAGGTCCAAGACAGAATCCAGAATGCCCTGTCTCTCTAAGAGACTTTTTAAATTAATATCTCAAACATTACTGCTGGGATAGCTTGCAGAATGACATCACTTCTTATCATCTGACTCTATCGAAGGTGAACCCCCCACTGCTGGAAGCTGGCAGTACTTAGTATCTACCTATGAAAATACATACACCTCAAATCTTTGGCATATGCTGGAAGTCATAAAATAAGCACATTCCTTCACATTTCAAGACTAGTAATTATTTAACCCTAAAGACAATACAAAAAGCTCCCTAGTTTTAGAAATTGGGTCTCCTTGCTGCATTGAAACGGAAACATACCATCTTTTATGGCCCAGTCATGAAGTAATTTAATTTCACTTGTTTTTCTAAAATTTACTAGACTGAGTTTAACTTCCTATATCCCAGTTTCCACGGTTAAAAATACATATATTTAAACAGTTACAATAGTGCATGTACATTTCTGTTGTTTTACAGTAGGGCACACTGTGGGTCCATTTTGAAGACAAGCATTTTGCAAATACCCCTTTCAACACACACATATCATACAAGAAGTTTGAAATACACATGACGTACAGTTCTAATACATTTGTAACACAAGCATCTTATATACATTATGTTGATATTCACAAATGACATATAATTATTTACAAAATTCCAGATAGCTGTGCTGGCAGTATCTCCTTTTGTCACAGCAGCATGTCTGTCTGAAAGCAATAAAATGAAATATATTGCTGCAGTCATTATTTGCTTCACCTGATCATAGACGACTATCAAGTTACACACAAAACATGGCTGTTTTCCGGGGGCAGTCTCTGGAAAGTAAAAGATCAGTAAAACCACATATTAGGGGGTGATATGTGTATCTGCGAATGTGTGTGAAACAAGCAAAAATAGATTACTGGGGTCAGAATTTCATTTAAATGATCACAGTCGAATATCAGAGATATACCTAGTCAAAAATACGTATGGATTGCAGTTGTGATGCTCCTTGACAAGAGGCTGATGAACTGAATGCTGGGAACAACCCAATGGAAGTGAAACTGCAGCACTATCATCAAACTGCACACACTACTAAGAGAAGGTATAATACTGGCAGTAGCACATTACCCCAAAGAAAGCACTTTGCAGACATTTCATGAACTTATGCCAGAACTAGATAGCAAATGTTACCTACCAGCAGTAAATAGCAATGGGATGTTTAAAATACTGGCCTCACCCAACACAAGTCACATAAGTATAGCACACACCCAAATAATATAGACTTGCATCAAACCAAATTGCAGTCGCACAATGGAGCATGTAAGACAAAGAAATCCTTGGCCTAAAGACTTCCAAAAGTGCTGCAGAATGATCACAGCAGGTTGATTAGAGGTCTCCTACTGTGAAAACTGTAACTGAAAAAAAAGCCAATAAAATGTATCAATTGGGGTAAAATTCAGTTACTGGCTGAGCAACACTACTTCTTGTATCCTGTATCATGGTTGGACAGAAGGATTGTGACAGTGAGCTGTCTCTCAGGAGCCAATATTGCTGATGTTATTAGGGGCCTTTAAGAGCCTTACATCAGACAAATCTTACAGCACGGTGATGGCCCATGCTAGGTTAAACAACCTGGCATGCAGAACCATGAGGGATATATAGAGAGAGAGACATGACAAAGCTCTCCATACAGGTCATCAGTGCAGGAAAGACACTGGTACCGAGTAGAATTGTTCCATTACCAAAAATGATGTTGAAAGTTAAAGAAACAATAACTGACTTTAACAGCCAGCTGGTATCATTCAGGGGGATCTGGTATGTGTTAGCATGGGATGAGGTGCTTGACAACGATAACTGATTCATCAAGGACAGTTTGCATTTCTCATTCCAAGGCTTTTGCATAATGACAAAAGCTTTCACTACCACCACTGCACTTTTTTAGGCAAGATCCAGCTAACAGACCTCCCAACCTAACTTCAAAGTGGTTCTACATAATGCTGGAAGTCTAAACAACAAACTGCCAGACCTTATGGCTCCCTGCATTTGAAGTACATCCCTGCTTGTATTGCTACAGGGACCAGGTTTATGTGAATACAGTGTATTCCCTCAGTACCTGGGTGTTGTGTTTACCATTTATTTAGACCTGATGGAAACTGTGGTAGTGTATCCATGTTTTTTTGGTGACACCATTACCTACAGACTAACAAGCAGCACTTCTTGTGTTGATTCAAGTCATTCTAAATAAGATTAACTATCAGATCACTGTGGGATACAGAACCCTCTCTCTATCTCCACAACATTCCTAAATATTCTTGACGAACTCCTCATAAGTAGGAATGCTGTTATTCTAGGTGATTTTAACTACCCATTGATTAGGTGTAAGAAATATGCACAAAAAATCATAGATTTTTAAGCAAGAACTCCGTGGACCAGATTGTTAATAAACCTAGTAGAGAATACAATATACTTGACTTGGTCTTAACTTTGTTATCTATATGTACTATCCCCATGGTATCAACTTCATTGGTCAAGTCACACCACAAACTGTTAACACTTGCTATCAAAAGCTCTAAGTAGACAAAACAGATATCACAGAAGTCAATGACTTTAACTGTATAAACCTCCTACAATTCTAAGATGAAGTCTCTAAACCTGAGTATAACAGCAGTAACCATAATTTGGTAATGCAAAGAGCATGCAGAAAAGTTCTACTCACACTTTGAAAAATGTATTAAATTGACAGTCCCAACTAGTTTCAAAGAAATAGGGAAGTTTAAAAACAAACCACCATGGTGGTTCTCATGCGTTGATAATCTACTTCATAAAAGAAAAACTCCTATATAGCAGAACAGATGATTCCCAAATTAGGGACAACATCAAACAGCTACATAAGAAACTACAAAAGGACATAAGAAAAATGAAAGCTTCCCTTGAATTCAGACTAGCCACAAAAGCCAAAGACAACCACAAATCCTTCTTTAGATAGATCAGAAAAATAACAAACAACACCAAGGTTCTAACTACTCATCCAGTGGATACTGCTAACATATTCAACATACTGTTGAATTATATTAAATGCTGGGTGAAAACAGCAGTGCTGCAGGAGACACATTTGGATAGAACTGAGCATGACAATTTGACAAAGAAATTATTTCACGGTGGACACTCAGCAGTATACAAGGGACAAAGGAGAAGGGAGTAATAATTCTGATTGCTAGAGGGCATTCCAATAGTGACTGTAGGAGGAAAGACAATCATGCTAGGCTTGTTGTAGTAAGGGTTTACTGGCAGGGGAGGAAGATTATGCTGGCATACATTTATATTCCACTTAAAAATTGCTACTATGGAGCTAAAGAGAATTTTGGGAGAAATAATAAGTTTTCATCAAAGTATATAATTTATAATTTATGTGTAGGGAGTGGAACATGATTTGCAATACTGAAGATATATCAGGGGACCCTAGATGGGAAATATGCCAAATAGGGTATATTTCTGAAGAATTACATGAAATGTTTGGTATGGAGGATATGAATTCAGTAGTAGAAACTCAGAAACAATGTACATATTATCATCAAAGATACAATAATTGAGCTTGACTGGATAGAAAATTATATATCACAGGATTATGTGTATTTAATTGAGAGGTCAGAAACACATCCAACAATACTATCAGACCATGCACCAACAAAAACTAAGATAAATGTACGATAATGAAGTAAAAATGTGACATTTGCATATTCCAACTATTAAAGAGAAAGGAATTTAAGGAATGGGTAGTGGAAATTAATCCACAGTTATTGGAAAAGACAGAATTTTCTTTGGAAGGGATAGCTAGTGAGAGGGATAAAATGAAAATTGATTTAAAAAACACAGTAGAAATAAAAAAAGAGATATAGGAAAAAGTAATAGGAATTATTCAGAGGGTTAACAGCAGTTGAAGTACTGCAGAATAAGGGGAATCTCACAGAACAAAAAAAGTGGAGCAACTGCAAAGTGCTAAAGGAAAACTATAGGAAATATTGATAATTTGCATTAGTTTATAAAGGTTACTGTTATGCAGCTATTTCTGATAACACATCCACAGCACAAAGCATTTTAGCAAAAGAAAGGAGAAAGGGTTGTTGCCAAACTTAGGAAGCCTATGACAAGACAATAGCCAGAGATTCTATGAAGATTTTACAGATATCTTACACATCTTATAAAAACAATTACACAACAGACTAATGTGGAAACCAAGAAAAGGCACAGATGGAAACATAGAAGATTGTATTATGCCAAGGTGAGAGTCAGATGAGGTTCAAGACTCGAATTTAAGGACTTCCACAGCCCTCAGTAGGCCAATCACTGAATATAATGCTCCCTTGTATCTGTCCAGACACGTGCAACAACTCGAATGACCATACACATACCTTACTAAAGGGATGGAAGGCATAAACAGCGTGTACAACATAGACTGACTCAAAGCCCTGCCACTATACTCAGTATCCTACAGACTACTCATAGGTGACCTGTGTCACCTCCAACCCATTATTAATGGGTTTACTGCACATCCGCAAGTCAAATGGCATCAGACATACTCAGTCTAGGGATCTAAACCTCTTCTGCAACATCAACAGAAATGTTTGGAGGAAAAGGTATATCTTACATAGGACACTGCTTCTTATCCACGTAAAACGAAGTTAATTTCTGTACATATTCAACAGCAACTTAGATTTATGGATGGGAAACAGGAAATTTACCTCAGGACTGCCTCTGCACTACTAATGGACAGAGGCAGCTCCTAAAAGCTTTTTCTAAAGAATGTTTAGAGGAAACAATTTAATAGTTGTTCGGAAAGATACAAATTTCTTCATAAGGGATAGCTGTGAATCAGGATAAAACGAAACTGAAATTAAAAAGGCGTTTGAAATGAGAGACAAAGTTGTGGGAAAAGCGTAATATAAATTATTTAGTGGGATTATCAAAGATTATAGTACTGCAGATGAATGGGGAATCTTGCAGAACAAGAAGAGGAGCAATTGTTCACTGTTAAAAGGAAAATAAGGGACTATTTGGAGTTTATAAAGGTTGCTTGTTAAGCAAGATTATTTTATAACAACCCCAAAGCACAATAACTACTACCACAACAACTTAGACAAGAGAAAGGCTCAATGTCAATCTTAGGAGGAATGTGATTAGAAAAATTACCACAGGCCCTATAGAGGTATTAGATATACTTGAAACATTTTATGAAGATCTTTACAGAGCACGAGAATGGAGGAACCAAGAAAAGGCATAAATGGAAATATTTATGCAACGCTTATATTTGCCAAGATTAGAGGAAATTGAGGCTCAAAAATTAATAGCTAAGATGGGAGCTGATGAGATAAAATAGTGATGCATAATCTTTCAACACAGAAAACTTTAGGAACAGGTGGGATTCCTGTGGAATGTAAGTTTGAAGAGGAAAAATTGACAAAGATCTGGAAGGTTTTATTTAACAATATTGTACAAGAAGGGACAGTACTAGTAGCTTGGAAGAAAGTTGTAGTAGCTGTACTACTCAAAGAAGGTAAATATTTGCATTTCCTGCTAGAATAATGGGTTTAATTAGGAAGATATATGAAGGGTCAGACGCAAAAATCTACATGGAAGGATTCCTTTCTGACAAGCTGTACGTGAGAGGAACCAGGCAAGGATGTCCTCTTTCTACTCTGTTATATGCCTTATAGTGAGAAACACTGGCAAAGAAAATCAGGGGCTCACAGATTCAAAGGTATAATTGGTATGATAAGAAAAGAAATAACCTTATTTGAAGTTGTTATTATTTTGTAGTTGATAAATCCAGAAAGGGATACTTCAGTCTTGAGGAACACTGAGACAGTTTAAATGGTTTTCAGGATATAAAATAAACTAAGATAAAACAGAGGCTACAGGAGTAAACCATGCTCCACACATGAATATTTAGGGAGACATGATAAGATGAAGTATTTAGGTGTTCGGATTGAAGAAGGATTCTATTATGGCAGCTAAGGATATGGATATGTGGAATTACACTAAATAAAAGATAATACAAAAATGGAGAAGTTGGAAGCTCTTCACTGCGGAAATGGACAGTAAGGTACAAGCAGTGAAAATGGTTTTACTCCCTTTAATATTGTAAGCAGGTCAAGCATATTTTATCACCCAGGAAAGACCGTAATTACTAAATAATTCAAGGAATTTATTTGGGACAGAAAGAGGGCAAGAATTAAGTGAAATAAGTTGTCTCTCCCCATGCCCCAAAGAACAAGGTGATTTAGGATTACCAGATTTGAAGGGATACTTTAGAGCTACACAGTTAAAGTTCATATACATAACACAACACAAGAAGAAGACTACAAATCAAAAGTGGAAAGAAATTATGTTGAAATGGGGGGGAGGTGCACCAAATAAGGAGAGAGTAGGACTTTTAATGCAGACATTTACTAAGAATAGTAACAACCGCATAGAATAAAACTTCAACAACTCTACTATAGACTTGGGATCATATACAGCCCCTAATATGCATGCCTAGAGATCCTTGGACTTGTAAACACAGAAACCTTGGACCAGCTAGTCCATGCATTCACTGGGGGTGTGAACAACTTTGATCTGGTCCTCACAAACATGGGAGAATGTTGCACCATCCCTAGTGTATTGTCCACACTGCTCAGGTCCAACCATAAAGCTGTCTCCTTTGAAATCAAAATAAAACCCAGCACCCCAGATAGCCTTGGAACTTTTAGGAATTATTTCAAGCCAAACTTCCTACTATTCGGCGACACCTTAGTAAAATTCAAAGCCCCCCCAAACCCCAAGAACACTGCTGCCTATGCGGAATTGTTCCCGGAAACCTTTTTGAGTTAGTCCTTTGCTTGCTACACCTGGGTACAGCTGCATAGCAACAGCTGTACCCACTTGTAACAAGCAAAGGACTAACTCAAAAAAAAAGTCACCCGGGTGAAATCCAAACATTAATAAGTTGTAAAATAAAACAAAGAAAATAATAGCAAAAATTAGGAGGTGCAATAACAGGTAAGATAAAAAAACTTCCTCATCAATCTAAACAAGCAACTCAGGGAGCTTATCAAGTCTAACAAAGGTAAATGTGAGGTAAAAATGGCCTCCCAAGTCAAGGCAATCACAAAGTTTTCCTGAGCTATATCTGCAACCTTAACGGCAATACATGACAATGTACAAAATTAACTGTAAAAGAAGTCAGCTGTACTGAACAGGAAGATATAGTAAATGTACTAGCCAACACATTTAGCTCCAATTTTACACACTGTCCACCCACACAGCCCTCAGGAAATGCCTACAAACATATTTTCCCCAACTATCTCTAGGGGAAAAAGTCCTCAGGGCTCTTTTCAATGGCCCTTGATAATATCACAGAATGCCTCCTTAACAGCATGAAACATGAACTATCAGGCCCACAATAATCACTATTTAACCACAGCTTGGAGAAAGGCTTCATGCTGAATGAATAGAGGATTGCAACAGTTACCCACTGCACAAGGTCAGGCAATCCACAGACCTAAAGAACTATCAAATCATAATATGCCTGACTAGTCTAATATTTAAAGAATAATCATGGATATGCTCAGTGATGACTTATTAAATCTACAGACACTAGATCCAACTCAGTTTGGTTTCATCAAGGGTAGGTCATGCCTACTCAAACATGTGGACTTCCAGAACTGAACACTGCCTACCTCAACTTGGCGAAAACATTCAATGTAACATCCCACTCGAGCATTATAAACAAGTAAATGAATTAGGTATTAACGTCTATGTCACCCAATAGATAGTCACTTGGCTAACAGACAAAACCCAAGAAGTTAGGACAGAGGAGTTTACCTCCACAAAGAGGTCAATCACTAAAGGACTGCATCAGGGCTCAGTGCTGGGACCACTACCATTTGGCATCTACTTCTACAAAGCCAAGGCTAACATCAAAGGCCTCTGGCTGACTAAGTCTGCAATTATTTTAAATTTGGTGCAGTCACTGAATTTACTCAAGATTCCTTTCAAGAATGCCTGATAAAGATTAATAACTGCTGCTGGAATCACGGTCTTAAATTGATTGTAAACAGATCACTCTGCTTTGCCAGGAATGGTGTGCACCTCTCCCCTCTAGGCTTTCAAACATTAGCTAAATGTTTGTCCTCCCCCGCAGTGCCTATTTTAGGCAATGCCAGACTGAAAGAACTTCTGATATAGCAAATCAAAATCAAGAAAATCTAAAGGTGTTACTGCTCAATCCTAGGAGTCTAAACAAGAAACCACTCTCTGCAAGCTCTCCTCACCCTAGAGAATGCTGATGGCTATGCAGTCGTTGTGACATGGTTTAAAGCTGCAAAGAGCACACCAGCAGTACAAGACTATCATGCGTTCCACATATTTAGATCAGCTACTCCACAGACAGGGACAAAAAAGTGGAGGTGTCTCTATTACATCAAAAATAAACATACCTCAAAGCTGGTTAAACAGGATAATGCACTTGAGCGCCTGCAAATTCAAATCATCACAAGCAAAATCCCATACAACTTCCTTGCAAGCTACAGGTTGCTCTCTATGACCCAAGTAACCCATAATTAGAAGTTATGTACCTACCATAACGTTCCATGTTAGTTGTCTTCTCTCGCCTTATTTCTTGCTGGATGGGTTCGGAGCCTATCCTCGGCTCCGACTCGGCACTTGCTATGCTCGAGAGTCACTTTTACCAGCTCGAGGCAGCCCCATATCCCATGATGCAAGGCGGTAATTACCCAGATCTCGTTTGGTATCTAGAGGAAAAACTGCCTATAAAACTTTCCACCAAGGAAACTAACCTAAAAAGGCTGTGAAGGGAAACCAGGTAATCAAGGACAAGAACTATCTGGTGTCCAAGGAAGAAGAATCTTCCAGAGAAAAAGGGGAGATCAAGGTCTGTCCAGGCTAGGGGGACAGGAGGGAGGGACGCAAGAAAGAAGGCGAGAGAAGACAACTAACATGGAACGTTATGGTAGGTACTTAACTTCTAAATGTTAAGTTGTCAATCTCGCCTTCATTCTTGCTGGATGGGACCGCGTCCCTAGCACCTCTATCCTGGGTGGCTCAATGGAACAGACTCTTGAGAACTGTGGAACCAAAGCTTGCCCTGTCCCTGGAGGCCAAATCCAATTTGTAATGAGAAACGAAGGTATGAGGAGTGGCCCAAGTGGCTGCTGCACAAATAGTATCTGAGGGTAGCCTAGCCTGAAAAGCTGTAGAAGTGGCTAGACCTCTTGTGGAATGAGCTTTAGGTTTTGAGCTCAGCTGTTTGCCCCTAAGCTGATAAATGTCAGAAATGGTGGAAGATAGCCATCTGGATAAGGTCACTTTAGAAACAGGGAGACCTTTTTTATTTTCAGCATAAGAAAGGAAGAGCTGATCGGACTTCCTAAATTGCTTCGTTCTGTCCAAGTAATATCTGAGTTGGCGATGAACATCTAGGTAATGTAATTTTGTTCCGCCCTGTTAGAATAATTTGGAAAAATACAGGAAGATCAATGGATTGGTTTAAATTTGTCTTAGAAGCAACCTTGGGCAAAAAGGATGGATTGGTTCTCAAGGATACTCTGTCCTTGTGAAAGACCAAATAAGGGGGACGAACACAGAGGGCATGAAGTTCAGACACTCTTCTAGCCGAGGTAATAGCGACTAGAAAAAGTGTCTTCCAAGAAAGAAACTTTAATGAACATGAAGCAGCTGGTTCGAAAGGGGGAAGTATCAAGGATGTCAGCACTAAATTTAGGTCCCACTGTGGTGGAGGATCCCTAACAGAGGGTTTAAGAAGGAACACTCCTTTGAGAAAGGCTTTACAAAGTTTGTGGGACATAATGTTGTGGTCTGCAAACCCGACATGGAAATTCGAGATTGCTGCCAACTGAACTTTGACTGTGGAAGACGAAGAACCTGAGTGAAAAATTTCCGCTAGAAAATCCAAGACAGACTGAATAGGGGCAGTAAAGGGGTCTATGTTCTTAGATTTTGCCCAAAAGGAGAAGCGTTTCCACTTGCTAGCGTAAATCCTCCTGGTAGAGGACTTAAGAGAAGCTACTATGATATCTCTAACGGGATTAGAGATCATAGGAAGCCTGGCTAAGGAAGGAAGTGGAGCAACCAAGCTGTGAGGTTGAGGGAAGGAACGGACCGGTGCAGTTGACCCGACTGGTGGGTCAGAAGATCTGGAGCTGGGTCCAGATGCCAAGGCTGCACCAAGAGATGGCGATGAAGGAACGGGAACCAAATTTGTCGAGGCCAGTAAGGGGCAATGAGAATCATTTTGGCTCTCAAGACGGTAGCTTTCTGGAGTACTTGTGGTATCAAAGGAAAGGGAGGAAAAGCATAAAGGAGTCCCCGGGGCCAATCTTGGGTAAGAGCATCGCTGGGAGGATGGCCCGGAAGTGGGAAGAGAGAGAAGAAGTCTTGGCATTTGCTGTTTTGAGGTGTAGCAAAAAGATCGCAGCATGGGCGGCACCACTTCTGAAAAATCTCCTCCACTATGGATTGCTTGAGAGACCACTCGTGAGGCATGAGTATAGCTCTGCTCAATCTGTCCGCTATTATGTTGGTTTTCCCGGGGATATGCGTTGCTACCAGAAACCGATGAGAGGAGATCGCCCATTGCCAAAGTCTGAGTGCTTCTCGACACAAGGGATAGGACTTGGTTCCGCCCTGCTTGTTGATGTACCACACGACGGACATGTTGTCCGTGTGAACTGCAATAGTTCCTAAAGGAAGAAAGTCATTGAGGGCTTGCAACGTTAAAAGCACTGCTCTCATCTGATGATGCAAAATACCGTACCAATGCCAAAGTCCTCCAAACAAAAGGCAGATAATGAAAATAGAAAGGCAGGACACTGCTGTTAAACTCCGTTTAATGAATGAAATAAATAAGGTAAGGCTTTTTTCGATACCCTTCTTCAGACCTCTAGGACATTTATGTGCAGGTGGTATTCGAATGGTTGCCACGTGCCATGAACCATCCTGCCCTGATAATGCCCCCCCCACCTGATCAGGGAGGCATCCGAAGTGACCATGGCTACCGGGGCCGGGGGAACAAATGGTCTGCCCTGATGGACTAGAGGACAGGAAATCCACCAGGATAGATGGTTCTTGCAGGTTTGTGTCACCAGGATCTTGTGACGCATGGGAAGCTGCTGAAGGACCATTGGGTGAACAACATCCATTGTAGGAGACGCATGTAAAAACAGGCCAGAGGAAGAAGTGTGATGGCAGCTGCCATGAGGCCCAACACTTTCAGGACCAACCTGGCTTGTACCCTTTTGCTGGATAGGATGATCCGAACGTGGTTTTGGATATCTAGGATTCTCTGACTTGTTAGGTTTGCTGACATCCGAGTAGTGTCTAGATTTGCGCCTATAAAGGTAATAGATTGGCAGGGCTATAAGGAAGACTTTTCGAAGTTGACCGAAATTCCTAACTGACGGCAGAGACGTAGAGTGTAATCTCTGGCTTGGAGAAGATGATGCCTGGTGGTGGCTGAGAGGAGCCAGTCGTCGAGATACGGAAACACCTGGAATCCTTGACGTCTCAGGTGAGCCGTGACCACTGCCATGCATTTGGTGAACACTCTGGGGGCTGTAGTGAGACCAAAGGGCAGGGCTCTGAATTGAAAATGACTGGTCCCCAGCCGAAAGCGAAGAAAACTTCTGGAGCGTCTGTGGATTTTTATGTGATAGTACGCATCCTGAAGGTCTATGGAGCACATCCAGTTGTCTTTGCCCAGAAAAGGCAAAATCGATTGAAGAATGACCATCCGAAATCTTGTCTTTTTGACAGTCTTGTTGAGCCTGCTGAGGTCTAATATTGGTCTCCAGTCTCCCGTCTTTTTGGGGACCAAAAAGAACCTCGAGTAGATTCCGGACTCAATGATCTGTTGGTACTGGCTGGATGGCCCTTTTTTTTAGAAGCTTTGAAACCTCTAGTTTTGCAATTTCCCTTAGACCGGGTGGAACGTCTGGAAGGGAACCTTTTTGAGGGAAGGGGCTTTCCTCGAAAGGAATCTTGTAACCCTCGGATATGATTGACTGTACCCATTTGTCTTGAGAGAGGGAAAACCAGGCTTCTGGGTACAGCGACAATCTCCCCCCGACTGCCTCCAAGGGTGGACAGTCGGGCAACACCTCAGGGATGCTGGAAGGGCTTGTCAGAGAGAGGCTCTCTGCTGCCCTGGTTCTGCGGACCTCCTCTGCCCCTAGGGCGGCGTCTATTGTTATTACCCCCTCTGCCTCTGGGGGTAAATTGACCACGTGCGTCAGGCGTGACTCCCTGAGATTTTCGGAACCACATTTTCCCTCCCTTCTGACCTTTGGGGTAAGGTCTAGAAGGGGTGAAGAAACAGACTCCTACGGCAGAAAGAGTCTTGCCGTCTTGCTCGCACCTGGTCAAAGTGTCCTTCACCTGAGGGCCAAACAATGTTGTCCCATCAAAGGGAGAGTTTGTGAAGGACGCCTTAAGGGGGTCTGCAAAATTACAGAGCCGCATCCAGGACTGACGTCTGAGAGCCACTCCTGTGCCTGCAGCTCTACTCGCCCCATCGGCTGCATAAGAAATGAGCTGCATGGAGGAGTTGGTTATGGAATTAAGGATTCCCAGCTGAGAGGCAATCTTTTCTTGAGCCCCTGCCACTGACGGATCCTGTACTACTTCACCCAATTGTTTGAGGATGTCTCTTTGAAGTCTGGTGAAGTGACATAAATAATTCAGCGAACGCATAGCAAAGGTCGCTGAGGAAAACATCCGCTTGCCATACCTGTCCATGGACCTAGACTCCTTGTCAGGAGGATGGACTGGCACGGAAGGATCTGCAAGTTCCTTTTTGGTGGCGGCCGCCACCACCATGGCATCAACCGGGACACCCTTAGTAAGAAACTGCTTTTCAGCGGGGGCCATGATAAACTTTGAAGGTCTCCTGGGGACTGGTTCCACCGAATCAGGAGATGCCCACGCCTTACGAGCTATGACTTCCATGAGGGGGTCGAAAGGCGGAGACACCCAGGAGGTGGAGGGTGGAGATCCAAAAGCCTCCAGGTATACCGATTCATCCTCGGAGGGATTAATGGAGGGCCAGTTCCCCCTCTGTTTCAGGAGTTCAAGGATGTCTGAAAAGGAGACATCCTCAGAGGGAGATCTTGGGGACCCCTCTGACTCATCTAAATCGGTATCTGATGTTGTAGACTCAGGGGAGTCTAAGTGCTTCCTCTTGCAGGTCCTCTTACGCGGGGGTTCACCTGAAGGATCAGGAGAAACCTCGGAAGAGGAAGTTCTTCCCAATGGGGAGACCTGGGGCGATGGATCTCTGGGTCCGGGAGCAAGAGAGCGGGAAAAGGCATCTACAGGCACCATAGAGGGAGGAGCTAAAGGAACCGACTGCTGACTAAGCTCCGGGGCTAGCACACTCCTCATCATCTCGAAGGCTCCCCTCCCAGGGAGGGCCGAGAGATCCCGCTCCTAAGAAACAGGGATCCCTGGTCCCACCGAAAGGGAAGGCTCCGAAGCAGATGTTGGGGCCGAGCTCACCAAGGCCGAAGCTCCGAGAGGGAGAACGGGGTCGGACAAGGGTCCGATGCCACTCGCCCCCTCGGAACCGACCAGGGAAGCCCGATGCCCGGATCACTCCAAGGACGGTCTCAAGGAGGAGATAGGAGTCGAGGGCAGCGGGCCGAAAGGTGTGGTATCGGCTCCGAAGCAGCAACAGTCACGGTACCAATAATCTCCGGCTCCGAACTGTGTAGGAGAGTCGAAGGAGGAATTTCAGGAGGGTGTAGAATAGCGGTCGTCTGTTGAGACGGGCTATGGAGCATCTGGGCTAGTGCCTGTGATTTTAATAGCCTACTCACCACTCTCTCTAAGTCATGGTCTGAGAGCCTGGAAGACCTCGATGATCGGCTCCGATGGCTCCGCTCCGAAAGCAAAGGGGAGGCTGGAGCCGAGTGTATAGATTCCAATGAAGGAGATCTAGACCTCTTTTTCGACGGAGCCATCGGAGCTGAAGAACGTTCGGCTCCAGGCGGAGCCGACAACTTGTCGGCTCCGAGTGGAGACAAAGATATCTCGGCTCCAGCCGGAGCCGAGACATGCTTCGACGCTAGGGTGTCGGCTCCAGCTGGAGCCGACACAGGTGCCGAAGCCAGGGTATCGGCGCCAGTACTGAAGCTTCCAACAAGGAAGGATCGGCTCCGGACGGAGCCGATGTCGACTCTGGCGGAGTCGGAACCAAGACCACAGACTTGGACACCGAAGTGCGGGTCTTGGGAGGCTTAGAGGGCTTCCCGGAGCCGACCTTAGCCGGGGAGCTCTCAGGCTTAAGAAGACCCCTGAGGATCAACTTATTTCTACGTTCCTGCAGGACTCTCTGGCTGAAAGAATGACAGATAGCACAGGAGTCCTGCAGGTGTAGGGGTCCCAGGCAATAAATACAAGAAGTGTGACCATCTGTCAGAGACATCTTCTGACAGCACGAGTCACACTTCTTGAAACCTGAGACCCTAGTATCTTTGGACATGTCTGAGTCCTAATACACACACACACACCAATCAGACCAAAAAAGACACTAATAACTAAAAATTAGAACAGTGAGACACAACACCCACACACCTAAGGAAAATCCTGACAGGAACTGTGAGGGAGGGTAAGGCCTAAGGCCCAAAACACAGAAACTTATGAATAAGGGAACTAAAGGGAAATGGGTATGGAGCTAAGTGAATAAGGTTCACTAAAAAAAATATAAAGAATAAAATTTTAGGGTATTGGGATACCTAAATCTTTCAAAAAGAGCAATGAAAAATCACTTACCAGGAGCTGGTAAAAAGGATGACCTCATTAGCGAAGCGGCAAACGAGATCTGGGTAATTACCGCCTTGCATCATGGGATATGGGGCTGCCTCGAGCTGGTAAAAGTGACTCTCGAGCTTAGCAAGTGCCGAGTCGGAGCCGAGGATCGGCTCCGAACCCATCCAGCAAGAATGAAGGCGAGATTGACAACTTAACATCATGTAGTTAAGCTTAAGGGAAAAACCACCATCCAACCCAAAACCATATTCATGGGCAAATTTAATTACCCCACTATTAAATGGGAATCATACCTGACACCAAATGTGCAGGGACAGAGATTCCAGCATTTTGTAAACACAAACTCTGTGGACCACACTGTCAATACATCAACCACGGGAGCAAACATATTGGATCTGGTCCTCACTAATATGGGACAGTGCTGCACATCCCCTAGTGTAATGTCCTCTCTGGTAAGGTCAGACCACAAAACTGTCTCCTTTGAAGTAAAAAAAATAAAATCTGGAACCCCAGCTAATCCTGGTATGTTCAGGAACTACTCCAATCTTAACTTCCTACTATTAAGTGATAACCTGGCAATTTTCAAGCAGTCATAAACGCAGAAAACACTGCTGCCTACATGAAACTGTTCAGAGAAACCTTAAACAAGTATGCTAATAGGTGCATGAAGGTATCTGTACCCACCCACGGACAAGTACAGAATTAACTTAAAAAACAAACCATCTTGATGGAATTACGTCACCAGTAAGTTCTATAACAAAAGGAAAAAATCATGGCAAAAATTAGGAGGTGCAGTACCCAGGAGGATAAAAGCCCTCCCATCAAACTAAACAAAACTTAAAGGACAAATAAAATCCACCAAAGCCAAATTTGATCTCCCAGGCCAAGAACAACCACAAGGCATTCTTTAGCTATGTCCGTAACCTCAAAGGCAATACCCAATTGTATGCAGAGCTCATTGTTAATGATGCCAGTTATACTAAGCCAGAAGATATAGCAAATCTACTTGCAGATAAATTTAGCTCTAACTTTATCCCTCTCTTCTCCTCAACCTCCCTTCAGGAAATACTATCAAATATAACTCCTCCTACTATCATTAGGGACAGGTTCTCAATGCTTTCTCTAAAGCCAGAATACTGCATCAATAGGCCCAGACAACATCCTAGGCTACCTTCTAAACAACATGAAATAATAAGTTATGTACTCACCACAATGTTCCATGTTTGTTGTCCATAATATCGCCTTCATTCTTGCTGGTTGGGTTCGGAACCGAGCATCGGTTCTGACCCAGCCTATGACTAAAGCTCGAGAGCTTCCACTGCCTTGAGGCTATACCCTATCCCATCAGGCTTAGGGAAGATTACCCAGATGTTGTTTGCAATTACTAACACATTTTCACATCAAATACAAAATCCCAATGGAAATAGTTATTAGTCTATGTTTCATGAGACAAGATGGGAAGCAGAGAACACAGTTCACAACCAATAAAAGATTTCTCTCGATCCTCCAGGAGCGAAGGTTGGGGGAGGGAGGGTGGAATGCAAGAATGAAGATGAGATTATGGACAACAAACATGGAACTTTATGGGGAGTACATAACTTCTTGATGTTATGTTGTCCCATCTCGCCTTCATTCTTGCTGCTTGGGGCAGTGTCCCTAGCACCTTCTTTTTTGGGTGGCTCAAGGAAATAAACTCTTCAGAACAGTGGAACCAAAGGAAGCCCTGTTCCGTGAGGCCACGTCTACTTTTGTAATGAGTGACAAAGTTATAAGGTTTGACCCATGTGGCTGCAGCACAAATTTTGAGTCCATAGGTAATCTAGCCTGAATGACTACCAAAAAGGCGGTTTTCCAGATTAGAAATTTTAGTTGGCAAGAGGAAGCTGGTTCATATGGTTTGGAGATGTGAGTAGTCAGTACCAAATTGAGGTTCCCAAGGGGGTGGTGGTTCTCTTATTGGAGACCTTAGTAAAAATGTACCTCTCAGGAAAGCTTTGCACAATCTGTGAGACATTATTTTTGATCCCATGTCTCCTATGTGGTAGTTAGATATGGTGGCTAATTGTACTCATACGGCAGCTGCTGCTGCGCCTTCATTAAAAATTTCTGCTAAGAAATCTAAAATAATACTTACGGGGGCTGTGAAGGGGTCTATGTGATTCTTGGAAGCCCAACCATAAAACCTTTTCCATTTGCAAGCATAAAACTTTCTAGTTGTTGTCTTATGAGATGAAACAAGAATGTGTCTCACTTCAGGGGATATGTCTGGAAGTCTGGCTAAGATTGGAAGTGGAGCAGCTAAGCTGTCAGTTTGAGGGCTTGGATAGAGGGATGGAGTGTTCCTGACTGATGAGTCAGAAGATCTGGAAACGGGTTCAGAATCCACGGCTCTTCTTGGAGATGGGGCCATAGGAAAGGAAACCAGATTTAACAAGGCCATTACGGAGCAATGAGTATTAATCTGCAACTCAATGATTTGGCTTTCTGTAGAACTTTGGGGATTAGTGGAACAGAGGAAAGGCATAAAGGAGTCCTGGGGGCCAAATGTAAAAGAGTGCATCCCTTGGTGACTCCCCCAGAGGGGGGACTAGGGCAAGGTAGTTGCTGCATTTGGTGTTCATAGAGGGTATCACCTAGCTCCTTTAGGAGATCCATCTGAAGTCTGGTAAAATGGGTCAAATAGCTCAGCAACCTGAGTATAAAAGCCAGTGATGAGAACGTACTCTTCCCATACCTGTCCATCGTTCGAGATTTCTTATTCGGCGGATGGACAGATGAAGTGTCAGCTAACTCCTTTTTGGTGGCTGCCGCCACCACCATAGCACTACTGGGACATCTTTGGTTAAGAAGCCTTTGTCCGATGGTGCAGTTATGAATTTGTTGGGCCTCCTCGGAACAGGTTCCATAGATTCTGGAGAGCCCCATACCTTTCGACTAACAACGTTGAGGAGCTGGTCGAAGGGAGGAGACACCTAAGAGGTGGAGGGTCGAGAGCAAAATACCTCCAGGTATACGGACTCATCCTCAGAAGGGGTAAGGGTCTTCCAGCCACCTCTCTGCTTCAGGATCTGTAGGATGTCTGAGAAGGAGACATCCTCAGGGTGTGATGGTAGGAATCATCTAAGTCCGTATCCGAAGTGACAGACTCCTCAGGGGAGTCTAGATGTTTCCTCTAACCTGTTCTCTTCCAAGGGACCTCTCTGGAGGGGTCCTCTGGAGATGGTTTCATAACAGACTGACTCACCCAATGGGGCGTTCTGGGCATTGGTTCTCTATGCCTGGGGGGAGGGATGGTAGAAATTCAGACACCGGCACTTTTGGGGTAGAGTGCTTGGATCTGAGAGTGGAGCCATCAGGGGAGACAGCACACTCCTCATGACCTCAAAGGCACCACGACCTGGGCTCGAGGGAGCCTCCAGCTGTGAAGAGCCAGAAGACTCCTCCTGTACCAAGGAGGTGGGCTCCAAGGCCGATGTAGGTGCCAAGCTCACCCGCGCCGATGCCCCGAGAGGCAGATTCAGAGTCGACAAAGGTCCAAACCAACTCTACTCCCCGGACCCAACAGGGAAGCATTGGCTCCCAGACCCTTTGACAGAAGATGGCATTGAAGAGGTTGGAGTGGAAGTCTGGACCGAAAAACCTGGGGTAGGTCTCAGATCCAACGGTTCCACCACAAACATTTCCAAGCACTCCAGCTCCAAAACCACTCGGGTCAGAGGAGGAACAGAAGAACAGGCAGTGGCAATTGTCAGTTCCAATTCCTTCTGGGCTGGACTCATAAGGATCTTGGCCAGAGCCGGAATCTGAAGCAACCGCTCCTTGTCATCATCCAACTCCTGGAGGATCGAGAGGACGGGGTTGAGGATATGACACTTCCAGCCACCGACTGCAAAATAGGTGACTGTGGAATTGAAGAGACTGGCTCCAAGGTTGGTTCCAAAGAAACTGGTGGAACTGAAGGAGTTGTCTTTTTGGGCCCGAAAGCCTACGGGTCCGAAGTCATGTCTTTTGCTAGCTTCTTTACCGGCTCAGAAGCAGGAGCCAAAGAAGACGCCCTTTTGATTGACTTATCTGATTTTGGGGATTGAGAATATTTAGAGGTAGTCTGGTTCTTTTCCAGTGCCTCAGAAAAGGGAACTTTAAGCAATCACCTGAGTATAAGCTTGTTTTTGTGTTCCTGCAGGAAATTGGAACTAAAACCGTGACAAATGGAGCAACAGCCTTGAAGGTGTACTGCACCCAAACAGTAGACACAACTAGTGTGCCCGTCATTTATTGACATTTTTTGTGAACAGGAATCCCACTTTTTAAAGCCTGACTGCTTCATTTCTTTTCCTTCCTTGGACATAATGGTAAGCAACAATTAACAATAAACACTGTCCAGGAAACTAAATTAATAACAAGGTTAACTATGAAAAAAACTATCAAAACTATTTCACTTTTTTTTTTTTTGAACAGTCATACAGAAAAGGAAAAAAGGCTAGAGGAGAGGTCTCTAACTAAAACGACGATCTCCTCTAGCCAGAGGAGGCATCTCTAATTTAGATGACAAAACCTCTTAGGAAGGGGAAGTAAGTAGAAGGGGAGCCCTCTAATTTAAACGGGCAAGGAAAGAAAAGGTGAACCCTCTAACTTAAACGGGTTTGTCAAAGATAATAGAAAGCTTTTAGTGAAAATGGGAAAGGAGAGAAGCTGTAGGCCTAACAAAAGCGACGGCCAGCCACAAACAAACACAGCAAGCGAAAAAACTAGAAATTCACCAAAAAGGTGAGACCTAACACACTATAACGAACTACAAGAACAATATTTATCCAAAGATTATAATTGAAAACAAAATAATATCGAAAAATTATTTTCACTTAGCCTGAGCCTAATGAGAGGCATCCGATCTAGTTTAGTGGCAAACGAGATCTGGGTAATCTTCCCTAAGCATGATGGGATAGGGTATAGCCTTGAGCCAGTGGAAGCTCTCGAGCTTTAGTAATAGGCCGAGTAGGAACCAATGCTCTGTTCCAAACCCACCCAGCAAGAATGAAGGCGAGATGGGACAACATAACATCATGACCTATCAAGCTCTCTGGAATCACTATTTAACAGCATCCTCCCAACAGGCTTCATGAATAATGAATGGAGAACAGCAACAGTCTTCCCTCTGCACACAGGTGGGCCATCTACAGACCCTGGAAATGACAGATCCATCAGTATCACTAGTCTCATATGCAAAGCCATGGAAAAGATATATAATGACACAGGAAACTTCCAGACACTGGAGCTAACCCAGTTTCATTTCGCCAAGGACATGTCATGTCTACTCAACCTGGTGGACTTCCTTCAGAAAGTCACCACAGCAATGGGTGAGGGCAAAATGGTTCACACTGCCGACCTTGACCAGAAAAAGGCATTTGACACAATACCCCACTCAGGCATTGCTGACAAACTCAAGAGGTTAGGTATAAACTCTTATGTGACCTGGTGGATAGCCAGCTGCTTAGAGAGGACCCGAGAAGTTAATACTGGGGAGTCCAACTCCACAAAAAGGCCAGTTACAAGAAGAGTCTTTCAGTCATTGGTCTTGAGACCTCTCCTTTTTGAAATTTACTTCTCTGAAGTCAAGGCCAATGTCAAGTGCCTCTAGCTGACCAAATATTCATGACTGCAAATAAAAAGCAGTCAAAAAATTCCCCACTGACATTAATGTTCTCCAAGAAGGGCTGACACAGGCAAATAACTTGTGTCAGAGCCATGAACTAAAATGAAATGCCAGGAAATGCATAATAGTATCCTTCAGAAATTCATCCACCCTTAGTAACTACCATACTGAAAACACACCCCTAAGAGTCGACCCAGTAGTTAGGGACTTAGGGGCACATATAAACAATAATCTAGCCTTTGACAATCACATGTCTACAGTAGTAAGGAAATCGTTCTATGTTGTACAACTTATAAACAAAACTATGCCATCTATGTCCAAAGAGGTCATTGCTCCAATGTATTCAACAGACCAATCAATGAGTACAATGCCCCCTCTGGTATGTACCTAACCAGACATATCCAACAATTAGAACGTCTAAAGAGGTTCCTTAATAAAAGAATACAGGGTATAAATAACATGTCCTAAGCAGACTGACTCAAAGCCTTATCCCTGTATTCTGTCTTGTACAGGCTGTTGAGGGGAGATCAATGCTTGGCATTCAAGGCACTGCCAGACCCCACATTGATGGACCTCCTGCATATCCACAAAACAAACAGAACCAGAGTTACCGGTTCTAAAGACTTAAACTTTTCCTGTGATATAAACAACCTGCTGGAGAGTCAGGTATGTATACTGGACACTACCCCTTCTCTGGAATAGGTTTCCCATCCATGTGAAGCAGAGTTACACCCCAACCCAATTCAACTGCAACATGGAGAAGTGCATGGGGAAGAGGAAATTCATTTTTGTTATGGTATATGTCTCTAATGGGCACAGGCACCCTGTAAATGGTTCATATCCTAGGTCCCCTGCTTGTAAATGTTTCATCTTCTGAGCTCCTGCTTACACTTAAGGGTACCAGAACCTGTCAGAGATTTGGGATGCATGACTAGGCTTAAAAAGGCCTCAACAGTCATTAGTTTAGTACACACCTATGAACCTATGCCAACAAGTGAATAAAAGTAACTTTCGGTAAGATAGCCACCTCCGCAAACTACTATGTTAATAACACACCCTTAACAGTAGATCCAGTAGTCAGGGATTCGGGAAGGCAAGTAGACAGTGACATTGCCTTTGACCATCTTATGTCAACAACACAAATGAAATCATTCTATGATGTGCACATTTTAAACAAGGATATGGCATACAGTTCCAAAGATGTCATTGTTCAGTTGTACTCTTTCCTCATAAGACCAATCATTAAGTTACAGTGCTCACACCAGCATAGTTTGGAAAATAAGTCCTATAGGGACCACCTGTAAGCCTTGTACTTATTTTCAGTCCTACAGTCTGCTGAGAGGCAACTTATGCCTACCCTAAAAAGGCATCCTCTGGTTTCTAGACGGCTGCACACTCAATAACAGATTAACTCTAGAAACTCAACAAAGAAGGCCAGTAGACTTTTGTGTTTATGGGTGAATTTCAGTAGCTGGCTAGTAAATGTACTTCCTGGATGCCATGAAAAAAAGAAATACACAGCATCTGAAAAAATCAGCTACAAAAAGTGAAGAAGAAACACTGACTGGGCAAAGTTCTGCAGCTGTTCAGTAAAAAGCAATGCAACCTCCACAGATGATTTCCAGTAACCTACAGGAAGATATAAGACAACTACACAGAGACCTGGTTAAAATAAACAAAACACTGATGGAGCATATCAACACAAACAACAAAAGACTGTGTGTGTGTGTGTGTGTGTGTGTGTGTGTGTGTGTGTGTGTATATATATATATATATATATATATATATATATATATATATATAAATAAACAGAAATATATATAAATGCACTTTTAGAAGCATAAACTTTACCTTCATCTAAAAGCAAATATACCACAAAGGCTTTAGTATATAGTGAAGGAAAGAAAAGGTATAGAAAAGGGGGATGGCGGCTGGGTAACCCAGACTGTAACAATGAATACACTCGAACATCTACATTTATGGTAAGTGTACACAACTGTACTATGTTCTTCGTGTTTCACTGTTGCAGTCATTACATTTGGGTAGAATCCCAAAGCTATGGATGGGAGGATGGAACTAAATAGCATTAGGAGCGGCTATTAGGCCCTGCAGAACTGCAGTGGCAAAGCCTGCCCTGGATTTGGAGAAGAGAGGCAAATGATAATGCTTTGTGAAGGTATGAAAAGAGCTCCAAGTAGCAGCTTCTAGAATGTCTTTGGTTGGAACCCCTCTGAGAAAAGCTGCTGAGGTAGAGGCAGCCCTGGTGGAATGTGACCTGATCCCCTTGGGCACAGGTTTACCATGGTGCAAGTAGCAGAAACGAATGCAGTGGCTTATCCACTTAGAAATAGTCTGCTTTGATATAGCCTTCCCCTCTGACCCTGGAGCAAATGCTACCAGTATTTGCTCAGACTTTCTTAGAGATTTGGTCCTGTTTAAGTAGAATCTTAGTTGTCTGTATAGATCCAATGAATGCAGAATCCGCTCCCCCTTGTTCTGCGGATTTGGGTAAAATGTTGGCAGGTAAATTGTCTGGTTAAGAGCCACACTGGATACCACCTTAGGCATAAAATAACGTTTGGTCCTGAGGGACACCCTGTCCGGGTAAAATGTAATAAAAGGCTCCCCAGCCATGAGAGCCTGTAGTTCTGAAACCCTTCTTGCTGAAGTGACTGCCAAGAGGAAAGCTGTTTTCCAAGATAGAAATTTTATATCTGCAGTAACTGCTGGTTCAAGAGGAGGCAGGGTGAGTTTTTCGAGCACAAAGTTGAGGCCCCATGCAGGAGCTGGTGATCTCCTGGGAGGCCTTACATTTTTGGCCCTCTAAGATACTGTTTAAGCAGAGGATGAGAAAAGAGGGGAGGCTCTGTCTTGTAATGAGCCGAGATGGCAGAGGCATGGATTTTTATTGAAGAAAAAGATAGGCCTTTGTCAAGCATCTCAGTCAAATATTGTAAAATCTGAGGAATATTGGGCTTTGCTGTGTCCGTTCCTTGTGCTTGGTTCCAAGCACAGAATCTCTTCCATTTATCAGCATAAGATTTTCTATTACTAGGCCTTCTGGCTTCCAAAATGACATCCATCACAGATTTACTGAGAGGTGTTGTTTGAATAATTAAATGATCAACCATGCTGCAAGGTTCAGAGTTTGGAGCTGAGTGTGCAGAATTTGATTGTTCGGCTGAGACAGCAGATGAGGTATTTGAGGCAAGTACCAAGAAGGAAGTTGAGACATATTCCTTAGAATTGGGTACCAGTGCTGGTGAGGCCAGTCCGGAGCAACTAGGATCATTTTTGTTTTTTCCTGCCTGACTTTTAGTAAGACCTTGGAGAGAAGAGGCAGAGGGGGGAAAGCATAGATTGATAGGTTTTTCCAACTGAAGGATAGGGCATCCACTTTCCATGCTTTTCTGTGATAATTTTTTTGTGCAGAATTTGTCCAGCTGATGATTTTGGGGAGAGGCAAATAGATCTATGTCTGGGCTCCCCCATTTCTGTGTTAACACGCTGAAGATCTGTGGATCCAGTTAACATTCGTGCGGGTCCATACGATTTCTGCTTAGGTCGTGTGCCAGAGTATTTTGTTTTCCTGGCAGGAATTGAGCTTGAAGATGTATTTGGTAAGTCAAAGCTGTGTTCCACAATGCCATGGCTAGTCTGCAAAGGGGGTAGGAATGTGTACCCCCCTCCTTGTTTATGTACCACATAACCGTGGTGTTGTCCGTCTTTATCAGTAGTTGTCCTGGATGAAGTAAGTCCTTGAAGGCTGTCAGAGCATTCTGAACAGCTAGCATCTCTTTCTGGTTGATATGCAGATGCATTTGTTTTGGGCTCCATTTGCCCTGAATGCATATTCCCACCAGGTGGGCCCCCCAAGCATAGTCTGATGCATCTGTAGTTAGGGTTTGGGTGGCAAGGGGTAAAGTGAATGCCAGTCCCTTGTTTTGGTGACATGTCTCTGCCCACCAAAGAAACTCCTGTTGTAAACAGGGATGGAGAGGAATCATTGTTTCCAGACTGTGACAATGTTGACTCCATAAACTTTTTAGATACCATTGAAGTTTCCTCATATGCAGTCTCGCATATGGAATTAGTAGAATGCAGGATGCCATGAACCCAAAATCCTGCAGAATTTGTCTTGCAGATAACTGGGTTTTTGTTGCCATTTGTTTGAAGTGTGCTGTCAGTTGCCTTTGTTTGTCTGGCGTAAGGTAAGCCATCTGGGCAATTGTATTCAAGCTTGCACCCAGGAATGTAATTATTTGAGAGGGTACCAGTTGGGATTTCTTTTCGTTTATTGTGTACCCTAGGCAAGTTAGAAGCCTTTTTACAAATGCCAGATGTTGAAAAAGAGTGTCTTTGTCCTCTGCTTGAATGAGACAGTCGTCCAGATAAGTATAAATTTGTATGCTTCTTTGTCTGCAGAATGCAATTACTGGTGCCAGGCACTTTGTAAAGACCCTGGGCACAGTAGATAAGCCAAAGGGCAGTGCAGAGAATTGGTAATGCAAAAAACCTGCCTTGAAGCGGAGGTATCTTCTGCACGATTCCCTTATTGGGATACGCAGGTATGCCTCTCAAGTCTAGAGTCACTAACCAAGCGTTCCTGCCCAGCATAGGCAGTAGCTGTTGTAAAGTCAGCATTTTGAATTTTGAAATGTCCAGGAACGTGTTCAAAATCGTTAAGTCCAGTACTGGACGCCAGGCATGGCCTTTTCTGGGTACCAGGAAAATTCTTGAATAAAAACCTTGTCCTTTTTCCTTTTCTGGTACTGGTTGAATAGCCCCTATATCAATGAGGGACATAAATTGTTTCTGAGCCTCTGCCCACTGATTTTGTGGCAGATCTGGCTATCCGTTTGGAATTGACAAAGTATGGAAATTAAATCTGTACCCCTGGGATACTATGTTCAATACCGACTTGTCCTGGGTAATTAACTGCCAATTTTGATCATGAAGTGCTAGTTTTCCCCCAAGGGGGCTGCCAAATAAGTGCTTGGTGAAGGTAGAGGAAAGTCATTGAGACTGCTTACTGTAGGGTTGTGCTTTGTTTCCTCCAGATTTGGAGGTGGAGGCACCCCACTGTTTTGACCTGTAAGAACCCTGTGATTTGTATCTGGAGCCTTTTGAGCGCCTGGATTTGCCTTGAGTGGCTCTGTTGGACACAGGAAAGGATGGATTTTTAGTAGGCACTGAACCTGGGTGGCTGCACTTGCAAGAAATCTTTTACAGTTTGCATAGATTTAGCTTTGTCTTCCATTTCCTTTAAAACCTCTTCTGCCTTATTACCAAACTGAGTATCATGCAAGGGGGCATCCAACAATTTAGCTTTAACATGATCAGTCAGATTTTGCTCCTTGAGCCAGGCATGCTTTCTAATCACAGATCCACTAACTGCAACCCTGCAAGAGGCCTCCAAGGAATCAAAACCACATTGCAAAGTATGCTTTCCAACCTGTTCTGCTGAATGCAATAATTCTTGTAATTCTTTATTTTCCACACAATCAGAAATTAACATAATTTTCTGTTTCAGTAAGCCCATAACATGCTGTTGATATTTAACCATATGAAACTAGCAGTTTAAGGCCCTAATTGCCAAGGTTGCAGAAGTATAAACCTTCTTTCCCCATCTATCCAGCGCCCTGGAATCTCTAACAGAGGGGGAAGGACTTTTGGCTGTAGAGGCCTTTACACCCTTGGGACCCTGTGAAATAGTCTCAGGATCAGCAGCAGGATTTTGGAAAAGAAATTTGTGGGAGTCAGGAACCCTGTAATATCTGTCTGGCTTACTAGGAGCTGGAGGTAAGGAATCAGGAGCCATGCTTGACTCCGAAAACACATCATCAACAATGTCTAATACTGGAGGTATTGCCAAAGGCCTATGCTGAGGAAGAAGGAGGAAATCCCTAAGCCTCTTTTTTGATTCAGAGAAGTCCTGATTCTCCCAGTGAAAATGTTCCCAAGTATGCAAAGTCTCTCCAAAAGAGTAATCCTCAGGAGATGCAGATGGGATGGATTCTTCTGCATCAGAATCCTCATAGGGTGGAATAGAAAATTCCTGATCAGAAGAAATGGAAACCTGATCTGAAGATTCATAATCAGTGCTTTGCCTAGGCCTCTTAGCAAGGGGGTTGGGAATACCTGATCAAGGTAATTAAGTCCTCAGCCATTTTGATCATCTGTTTTTTAGGCATAGGGACCTGTGCACATGGCTCATTTGTCGTTTTTTTTAGACATAGATGTTTTTGACCTTGTTTTTGAGGCTGGCGTCGGTTTAATATAAAAATGTTGAGGCCTGAAAACACTCTCAGAAGCCGGTGCCTGCTCAGCGGCTCCAGACCCATCCAAGGGAGAGACATCCGCGGGTTCAATACTCTGAGAATCTCGTGGCATACCAGACTCCTAATGGTTCTCGGTAGAGGCCTGCGACTCAAAAATAGCGGGCATCAGGGGCTGCGAAAGCACCTCACTGAGTACCGGAGAACCGGCGACTGGCTTAGGAGAAGCTTCGTCATCGGTTTTGGACCTCGACAGTCTGTCTCTGTCTTTTTCTTTGCGTTTTTGTGAACTCCGGTAGTCGGACTGCTAACCGACGACATTTCAGGATAATTAAATCTTGATTCAAAATATTTAGAAGCAAAAATATACCAACGCTTAATAGTGCGTTGGTTAAATCTAGCACAAAACCGACAGCAAGGCACGTTATGATCTGGGCCTAGGCAAGGAATACAGTACAAATGAAAATCCTTATGAGGTATTTGCTTCCCACAAGTAATGCATTTGTTAACTTTTACTGACATAGGTAGGGAGCAAGAAAAAGTTTCCCCAACGGGGTACTTAGCTTTAGTTTGAAGACTTCGGTTCTGAAACTCGAATGTGAAAATTTCAGGAGTTGGCCAACCGGCACTTGCGAACTGCTTCTGCTTCGGGCACCGCATGGCAAGAAAAACTGAATAAAATGGCGTCGGCTGCATATTTTATACCCGACAACCTGACATCATGGAAGAGGAGACAGCAACCGACGTAGGACCCAAGACTTTGTTATTCAGGCCGACTGAGGGCAACCTGCCAGCAGATTACCCAAATGTAATGATTGCAACAGTGAAACACGAAGAACATCATGTGCATTTAACTGAAGGTCTTGATACACACCCAATAACTATTTAAGATCGTGCACCAGTAATATCTAAAATAAAATCACAGGGTATTAAAATAAAAATGAGACACTGGCACTTTTTCCACCTATCTACTGAAAAGACAGGAATTTATGGAATGGGTAGTGGAAATTATTCAGGAGCTATATGAGTGGCTAGAAATTACTTTTGAAAATACAGCTAGGGAGTGGGATAGAATTAAGGTGGGGTTTAAAAATAGGGCAGAAATAAAAGAAAGGGACCTATGGTTAAGAAGTAACAATTATTATTTAGAGGGACTAGCAAATGTTAAAGTATTGCAGAAAAGGGAGAATCTCACAGAACAAGAAGATGATCAACTGCAGAATGCTAAGCAGAAAATAAGGGATTACCTTGATAATTTAAAATAGTTTAGAAAGACTGCTGTTAAGCAACTGTTTTTGATATCAACACTAGAACACAAAAACTTAACCACAATGACTCAGGCAACAAAAAGTAGAAAGGGCTGTCACTAACCTAAGCGAGCCCATAACAAAGGAAGGTAACAAGAGATCATTAGAGGTATTAGAAATATTTTGGAAATTCTATGAAAGCCTGTATAAAGCACAGAAATACAAAAATCAAGATAAGATACAAATGGAAGTGTTTATGGAATATTTAAATATGCCAAGGTTAAAGGTAAATGAGGCTCAACTACTAATGATTAGGAAAGGAAGAGATGAGATAAAAATTGTGATGTATAACCAATCTACAGGAAAGTCCAAAGGAACAGATGACATTCCTATGGAAGCTTTGAAGCCAGGAGGGAAAAAACTGATAAAGATCTGGAAGGTTTTTATTTAACAGCATTTTAGGAGGAGAAGTATCAACATCCTGGAAGAAAACAGTGGTAGCTGTAACACCTAAAGATGGCAAAGATCCATCAGGTCCAGCTTCATACAGGCCCATTTCAATACTAAGCCATGATCAGAAAGTGTTCATGTCTATAATGGCTAAAAGAATGGCAAACATAATGACAGAATTGACATATATGGATCAATGTGGTTTTGTGAAGGGAAAGCAAACATTTGACAACATTAACAGAACACTGATGATCCAGGGGGAAGTAGAATGCAGGAAAAATACCATTGTTGTTGGTGGGTCATGTGACAAAGTAAGCTAGGACTTTATGAGCAGGGCAATGGAGCATTTGCATTTCCTGAAAAAAATTGTAAGGTTGATTAGGAAGATATATGAGGGATTGGAGGAAAAAATTAAAGTGGGTAGGGTTCTCTATGATAATTTCTGCTTGAGCACAGGAATCAGCCAGGGGAGTTCACTTTCCTCTATGTTATTTGCATTACATTTAGAGCCACTGGCAAAGAACATAAGGAAATTAAGCAAATTCTTGGTGAAGAGGATGTTTTTAAGAAAATAACTTTTCTGGAGGTACAGCAACAGATTGTAGTAGTTAATATGGCTATATATGAGCTACAACTTAGTGATGATTTAAGTATTGATTTGTTTAACTATCTGACCGTCCCTTGTCCTAGGATCCCCCAGATTTATGGTATTCCTAAAATCCACAAAGACTTGAAAATCCACCACTGAGACCCATAGTATCAGGTGGTGGTTGGATTACGGAATCGATTTCTAAATATTTGCAGAATATACTGAGGAAATATATGGAAAAATGTTCTACAGTACTCAAGGATACTAATGATTTTTTTAGATAGCCTGAGTAATTGGTGTAATCTCTATGAGCCAAAAGAATAATGGTAACCCTTGATATAACATCATTATTTACCGTTATACCTAATACATATGGTGTGGAAGTGGTACGTAATTTTTTAAATGAGGAAATAAAAATGTGTGGAAGGGAAATAGAAAATATTTGCACACTCCTCGAAATAGTGTTAACACATAATGCTCCGACTCGGCACGCTTATGCTATAGAGCGAGGCCTCTAATTGGCTGAGCTATCTTTATCCCAGGATGCACCACCACTAATCCCCCAGATCTTGTTTGTCCGCATTCATGCACACATGCACAACTTGTTTATATAACATTGTTAGATGTTTCAGGATGAAACAACAGGATTCGGACCTTCTGATATCCTCTGATCTCCAAGGAAGGGGGAAGGAGGGTGGGTTATTAGGAATGTAGGCAAGATGGATCCCAAACATCTGAAGTTATGGTGAGTACATAACTAAAAGATGTTATGTGATCTATCTCGCCTACATTCTGACTGATGGGACAGCGTCCCTAGCACCTAAATCCCGGGTGGCTCATTGGAAAACACTCCTGAGCACTGTGGAACCAAATGAAGCTCGTCCTCTAGATGCCACATCTAATTTGTAGTGGGAAATGAAGGTGTGCGGGGAAGACCATGTAGCCGCAGCACAAATGTCACCAATAGCAAGCTTAGAATGAAATGCTACCGAAGTAGCCATAGCCCTTGTAGAATGAGCCTTGACAGAGGTGGTAAGCTCTTTGTTAGAATAAATATAAGCTTGAGTAATACAGTCCCTGATCCATTTGGCGATAGTGACCTTTGTGACAGCGTTGCCCAATTTGTTTTCTGCAAAGGATACAAACAACTGATCTGTTTTCCTTGTTTGTTTGGTCCTATCTAAATAAAAACGTAACTGTCTGTGGACATCTAGTGTGTGGAATATAAACTCTGCTTTATTGGAGTATTTTGGGAAAAAACTGGAAGCTCTAACGATTGTTGCAAGCATAAAGTAGAACAAACTTTAGGAACAAAAGAAGGATTTGGTCTGAGGGATACTCTGTCTGTATGAAAAACCAAGTACAGGGGTTTTACTGACAAAGCTTGAAGCTCTGAAACCCTTCTGGCTGAAGTAATCGCCACTAGAAAGGCTGTCTTCCATGATAGAAACTTTAGATCACAGGTAGCTGCCGGTTCAAAGGGGAAAGAGGTCAAGGCACGCAACACTATATCGAGATCCCATGGAGGTGCAGGATGAGAAATCGGAGGTCTTAATAGAGCAGCACCCTTCAAAAAGGTCTTACACAATCTGTTGCTCATTAAAGGTGGGTCTATGGATTCATGAAAATTAGAAATTGCTGCCAATTGTACTTTGATGGTAGAAACTGAAGAGCCTTGATTGAAAAGAGAGGTCAGAAATTTTAGTACTTCTGCCACGGAAGTAGAAATGGGTTCCAGGCCCCGGAGTTGAGCCCAAATAGCAAACCTTTTCCATTTGCTAGAATACAGTTTCTTTGTAGCAGACTTGTGGGCTGAAGATAATATGTCCACAACATCTGGATCCAGTGTATGACTCCTGACTATCGTAGGAAGAGGAGGAGCCAGGCCGTCAATTTTAAGGTGTGTAGGGACTGGTGTAATAGTCCCGACTGATGAATCAGTAGGTCTGGGAACTGGTCCAGGAACCATGGACCTTCCAGAGCATGTTTCCGAAGATAGGGGAACCACACTTGACGAGGCCAGTAAGGAGCAATTAAGATCATCTTGCTCCCTAAGAGAGATGTCTTTTGAATCACCCTGGGGAGGAGAGGAACTGGAGGGAAGGCATAAAGCAGGCCGGTGGGCCAAGGATGGACTAATGCATCCCTGGGGCTCTTCCCCGGAGCCGGGGTTAGGGAGAAAAATTCTTTGCACTTCGCATTCAGAGGAGTCGCGAAGAGGTCGCAACACGGAACTCCCCATTCGCTGAAAATCTGCCTTGCAACTGTCATATTCAGAGACCATTCGTGAGGAGAGAGGATGGTTCTGCTCAATCTGTCGGCTATGACATTGGACTTGCCTGGTATGTGAGTAGCCACTAGGAAGCGTTTGGTTGAGACTGCCCATTCCCAAACTCTCATGGCTTCTCTGCAGAGAGGATAGGATCTGGTCCCTCCCTGTTTGTTCAGGTACCAGACAACTGACATGTTGTCTGAGTGAACAGCAATTACGCCCTGAGGGAGATAATCGTGAAGGGCTTGAAGGGACAGGAGTACTGCCCTCATTTCTAGGATGTTGATATGAAGAGGAGTCTCTTCCGGGTGCCATTTGCCTTGGACTGACCTGCCCAGGGAATGCCCCCCCCACCCCATCTGGGAGGCGTCCATGGTCAAAGTGGCCGCCGGAGGAGGAAGAACAAAGGGTTGTCCCTGATCCAAATTGGAGGGCACTAGCCACCAGCGAAGGTCCCGTTTGCAAGATTCCGTGATCCATATGAGGTGATTGAGAAGGAGTTCCTGAAAGGACCACTGAGTTGAAAGAAGCCACTGGAGGATTCTCATGAGCAACCTTGCCAAGGGAACTAGCAGAACCGTGGCAGACATGGATCCCAATAGCTGCAGGACCATTCTGGCTGGGGCTTTGGACTTGGGGAGTAAGGCTCGAACTTGATTTTGAATGGTTTGAATTCTGTCTGTAGGTAGATAGACCCGCATCTGGTTTGAGTCTATCTTTACCCCTATGAATCTTATTCTTTGAGATGGCCGCAACACAGACTTTGGCCAATTGAAGGTGATTCCAAGGGAATTGCCCAGTGATATAGTGGCTTGTAGGCTCCGCAGAAGTAGATGCTTGGAGGTGGCAGTTAGGAGCCAGTCGTCTAGATGGAAACACCTGGAATCCTAGACTTCTCAGGTGAGCAGTCACTACTGCCAAGCATTTGGTGAACACCCTGGGGGCTGTGGTGAGATCAAAGGGCAGCGCACGGAACTGAAAATGACTGCCTCCTAGGCTGAAGCGCAGATGTCTCCTGGACGTTTGATGTATCCTGATATGATAATACGCGTCCTTGAGATCTATGGAGCACATCCAAACACCCTTCTCCAACAATGGGAGAATGGTTTGTAGAGTGACCATTCGGAACTTGGACTTCCTGACTGAACGGTTTAGGATGCTTAGGTCCAAAATGGGCCTCAAGTCCCCGGTCTTTTTTGGCACCAAAAAGAATCTTGAGTAAGTCCCTAATCCGATCTGGTCTGCGGGGACCGGTTGGATGACTCCTTTTTGCAGCAGCTTTGAAATTTCTGAGGCTGCGGTATCCCGTTGACTGGGTGGCGGGTCCGGGATTTTTTTGGACTAAAGGGGGGGGGGGGTGAGAGAATGGGATGGAGTAACCTCCAGCGATAATCCGAAGCACCCATCGGTCCTGAGTGATCCCTTCCCAGGCCTTCAGGTGCTTCGAGAACGACCCCGACTGGCTCGAGCAGCACAGCCGGGCAATCCCTCAGGGACTATGAAAAGCTGAAGAGCCACGAAAGGACTCGCGGTCCCCAGTGTTGCGAGGGCCTCTGCCGCCTCTGGGACGGCGTCTTCCGGATGAATTTCCCCTCCTCTGCCTATGGAGGGGAACCTTCCTGCTGAGAGGGTAAGGCTTCTGAGATCTACGGAACCACATTTTCCCTCCTTTTAGCCTTGGGATAAGGCCGAAGGGAGTGGAAAATCGTGCCCCGGCAGTCAGAGTCTTACCTTCCTGTTCGCAGTGGGTAAGTGTGTCTTTTACCTTGGGTCCAAACAGGGAGGACCCATCAAAGGGGGCGTCGGCAAATGAAGACTTAAAGGCCTCCGCGAAATGACACAGGCGGAGCCAGGCTTGTCTCCGTAGAGCAATGCCTGTACCCGCCGCTCTACTCGCCCCTTCGGCTGCATACGAAATGAGCCTCATGGACGAGTTCGAAATGGACGACATTGTAGCCAGCTGAGAGCCAACCGTCTGGGCCAGCTCCTCAGGCAGGTTACCCAAGAGGGTATCGGATAGCTCCTTAATCAGATCTCTCTGAAATCTCGTAAAGTGCGTCAGGTAGTTCAAGGACCTCAGTGTAAAGGCCAATGAACTAAGGGTGCACTTTCCGTACCGATCCATGCTCCTAGACTCCTTATTAGGAGGATGGACGGACGTAGAAGCTTCTGCTACATCTTGCTGGGTAGCAGATGCCACCACCATAGCATCTACAGCCACACCTTTAGTAAGGAACTCTCTATCCGGGGGTGCCGAGAGAAATTTGTTTGGACGAGCGGGCACCGGTTCCACAGAGTCTGGGTGTTCCCACGCCCTTCGACAGATCAAATCCAAGAGCTCGTCGAAGGGCGGAGACACCCAGGAGGCGGAGGGCTGAGCCCCGAAGGCCTTCAGGGACACCGACTCATCAGCAGAGGGAGGTTTGGACTGCATGCCGCCTCGTTGTTTTAGGGCTTCCAGGATGTCTGCAAAGGAGACATCATCCGAGGACGACTTGGGGGACCCTTCTGCATCATCGAGATCAGTGTCAGATGTCAGAGACTCATCAGGGGAGTCAACGTGCTTCCTCTTGCACGTTCTCTTCCTGGGAGGTTCTTCCGAAGAGGCTTCAGAAGGACCACCAGGAGGGAGAAACCCCAGCGGGGGTAACCTGAGGCCCAGGGGCTCCGCTGTCTACGGACAGGGGGACTGCCAACGACCCAGTCTCCAAATGTAGGGAAGGAGCTGGGGAAACTGTGGAGGTAGCCAAGGAAGATTTGGCTAAAGCACTCCTCATAGCCCTGAAGGCGGGACCACCAGAATCCTGGGAGGGTCCCCCCTCCGTGGCCACGACAGTGGGCGGTACTCCCGCCGCCGACGCACCAAGAGGGGGACTTGGGACGGAAAGCATAAATCCCGAAGCCTCCCCAGGGCGAAGGAAGAAGTCCGTGCACTGCACGCCGACCCAAGGGCCGGAGTGGGAGCAGGGGGCGGGCCCGACCCTGACACCTCCACTGGTTCCGCCAGCACCTGCTGCAACGGTGCCGAAGCTGTTGGAGGAGGAAATACAGTAGGGTGGACCATCGGCTCCGAAGCCAAATGGGCTGGAGCCGAAACCATCTTTGGAACACTGGAGACTGGAAGAGTCGAAGGAGCACCCTGTCGATGTCGAATCAGACATCTTGGATGATCTCGAGGATACCGATCGGGCCCGAACCGATTTCTCCATCGGCTCCGAAGGGCTCGGGGACCGGCTCCGAAATGACTCAACAATTATCGGCTCCGAGGAAGGTTTCAAGGAAATTTCCCTCGGTGCCGATAAGGACTTCGGCTCTGAGGGGGAAGAGTCTGAGCCGATAACCCTTATCGGCTCCAATATCAGTGGAGCCGATGAGGGTGACCCGCCTCTCGATGCCCCAGACCTCGGCTCCGAAACCAGAGGGGTCGAGGCTGGAGGCATCGGGGCAGACCGTTCGACCTCGGCTCAAGTCCGTGGAGCCGATGGAGAAGTCTGCTTAGTTTTCTTAGCGGTCGGTTCCGACTGACTGGTCGGAGCCAACGCTTTCCTCTTTTTAGAAGGAGACGGAGAGGAAGATAAAGTCTCCTCGAAGGAAGGCTTGATTAATCCTTTGAGGATTCATTTGTTTTTCCTCTCCTGGAGGACTCTAGAAGAGAACGCATGGCATACACTGCACGACTCTTGCAGATGTTTAGCACCTAGGCAATAGACGCACGAGGAGTGGTCGTCCGTTATGGACATTTTGAAGCCACACCTCGTGCATTTTTTAAACCCGGAGGGTTTATGTTCTTTAGACATAATCAGACTAAAATACAGATAACCACAACTAAACAAACAAAGCGTTTGACACACAAGAAAAAATATATATATACCACTAGATTAGTGTTAAATATTTAAACTAAAGAACTTTTTTTTTTTTTTTTTTTTTTAACAAGACTGTTCAAAGAGAAAGAGAAAAAGAGAAAAAGAGGGTCAAGACCCTCTAACTTAAACGGGTACTTGACCCACACACAACCACTAAGGTAGTAGAAACCACAGGGGAAGGCCCCTCTAACTTAAACGGGAACCTTCTCTGACAGGAAAAAAACACGAAAACCTCACCAAAATTCACAAAAAACACTCGTACACAAAGAATAGCCGTTAAAACAGCTTTTGGGTTTAAATGAAGCAAATACTGACAGGAAAAAGCCTAATAAATAGTACTTAGCCCAGCCAATGTTGAGACCACGTCCAAGCTCTGTAAGCGGCAAACGAGATCTGGGGGATTAGTGGTGGTGCATCCTGGGATAAAGATAGCTCAGCCAATTAGAGGCCTCGCTCTATAGCATAAGCGTGCCGAGTCGGAGCCGAGGGATCGGCTCCGAACCCATCAGTCAGAATGTAGGCGAGATAGGATCACATAACATCCATACTTACAGCTAACTGGGGTAGCGATGGGTACCCCAGTTGCTAACACATATGCAAACCTAGTTTTGTATGAATGGGAGAAGGAAGTGATATTGAATAAAGATTTTCAATTAAATGAGAAAATACTTCTCTATAAGAGGTTTGTAGATGATTGTTTTTTGTTGTGGGGTGGTTCTCAATTAGAGTTACAGGAATATTTACAATATCTGAATACAGCAACACATTTTTTGAAATTTAAAATGGAGGCATCAAATATTAACATAAATTATTTGGATGTGCACTTGTTTAAAAATGGGAGTCTATTAGAATGCACAGTGCATAGGAAAGAAGTAGATGCCTCAAGATATATAAATAGAAGTAGTATGCACGCCCCCCACACTTTTAAGGGAATAATAAAGGCACAATTTATAAGAATAAGTAAATTGAATACAGTTGAGAGTTATTTTAAAGAACAAGCAAACAATATGAAGCAAGAATTTCATAATAATGGTTACTCTGAACGAATTATAAATATGGCATATGAAGAGGTGTTAAAAGAAAGGGCTGACAGATATAGGCCAATATTAAGAGGGGGACTCATAAAAAATCAGGAAAATATAAATAAAGATAATAATGTGGTTAGATATCTCACTACTTATAATCTGAATACTTATAATGTTTGTAGAATAACAGAAAGACATTGGCCTATTTTAATGGCCATGCCAGAAATAGTTAAAATAGTGGGAGAAAGGCCAAGATATGCATATAGGAATTCACAAACATTAAAACAAAAATTATGTTATAAAGATTTTAAATTAAATACAGTGAAATTAGAGACAACAGCAGGAACAAGAAAATGCTACAATTGTTCCTGTTGTAATGATCTATATGAAGGTACAGATTATTTTAAACACCCCACTACGGGAGAAGTATTTACAATGAAGGCATTGACAAATTGTAATATGGTGCAAGTGGTGTATTTGACAACTTGCACATTATGTTCATCGTTCTATGTAGGTAAGACAACTAGGAAGCTTAAGGAAAGGATTATAGAGCATAAATCTGATATGAGAAGGAATATTAAAACAAATGCATTAAGTAAGCATATTCAAGATAAGGGAGAGCAGCATACTTTTAAATTCAGGATATTGGATATAGTACAAACAGGTTTAAGAAAAGGGGATATGAATAATTTATTAGAACTTAAGAGTTTGAATGGATAGTCAGATTGCAGGCAGACTGTTTTCCTGGTTTGAATAATGCCATTAGTTTAAAGCCAATTTTGATTAAAAGACGTAGAGAGAAGTTGTGAATTGTTATAAAATGTAAACATAATATTTATTTGCTTTGCTGTATAAGTGAATTGATATTAGAAATGTTTAATAAGTGAATGTTTCATTTGTGTATATTTAAATGTGTTTTAAAAGTTTTTTATGTATGTTTTTTTAAGAATTGATTGATGAATGAGTGAATGGATGGGCTGAAGCATGTGACTTGATTTTAATCTCCTATTTAAATGCTGAATGTGCTTATTTTACTTTTACTGAGGAAGGGTGTGAGACCCGAAAGCTTTATAATAAACTTTTTGGTGTGTTTATAATAGTAAAGAAAATAAGGACTCAGAAATTCAAGGACAGAATTGGTATGGTAGTCAAGAAAAGCTGGTTCTATTTGCAGATGATATTCTTTTATACCTGGCAAAACCAGAAAGAAACATCACAGTGTTGCGGAATATTCTGAGACAGTTTCAAATCTTTTTGCGATACAGAATTACTGAAGCTAAAACAAAAGCAATAGCGGTAAATTACATACTCACATTTGAATTGGTTCAGCAATATCCACATTTATGGGGACATGATAAAATGAAGTATTTAGGAGTATGGATTAAAAATTATTCTGGGGCGGTAGTTAAGGATATGTGGGAAGAGACTAAACAAAAGATAATACAAAAACTGAGCGAATGGAAGCTTTGTTATATGGATATGGATAGTAAGATGCAAGCAGTTAAAATGTTTTTAGCCCCATTAGACTTATACACAGGTCAGGCATATTTTTATCAACCAGAGGAGAAGTTGTGGATCTAGTAGAACAGGAGGGATTGGGATTACCCAAATTGAAGAGGTATTTTAGAGTTCACAGTTAAGGCTCCTACACATAGTATAAGCAGCTAATATAAATCAAAGTGTAAAGGGGTGATGATAAAACAGGACAGAAGCTCAAAAAATAAGGACAGACTGGGATTTTGGATGCAGGCCTTTAAGGAGAACAGCAATAATCATACAGAATATTATACCTATAAGTAGCAGAAAGTATCCTAAGAACTAAGACACATGGGAATGGAGAAAGGAGATTATGTCAATAGGGATGACTGCAATTAGGGATATAGACAATAGGCAAGAGGGGGTCTGGAATTTATTGCAGCAAACTGGCAACGAAGCCAAGGTATTGGGAGCAAATAACTACAGAGCAAAAGATGATAGAATGGGAAAATGCCAATAATTTATTTGGACTGCAGGTTAGAGATTGTATTCTCTATCAAGGATTGATATCAGAGTATAGGCAAAAAGAAAGAAACAGGGGGGTCCTAAACAAAAGACCAGCACTGGTAGAGTTTTTAGTAGACTTCAGAACAGGAGCTGCCAATAAAAAAGGAATAATTAGTACAGCAAATATTCCATGATAACTACAAGAACCAATCACTGGACATTAGAAAGGATTGGGAAGAGAGAGTGGATAAGCAAGTCACAAAGAAGCAATGGGAGGATTTATGTAAGTTTCCCCAAACATGAAACAAAATGTAGAAGATTTAGGATTTTTGCTTGGAAATGTTTACACATATATTTTTATACCCCAAATAGACTCCAGAGAAGTTTTCCAGTGGTAGATAGCAAATGTGAGAGGTGTGATGGGGAAATAAGAGGTAATTGGGAACGTAATTTCTGCAAGTGCGGTGAGTTGGCAGACTTTATGGATTCATTTGGGATGCACTGTCGGAGATGCTGGGTGGGAAGACTAGTGTGAAGAGGGAAATTAATTTTCTGAGCTATGATACAGAATCGGAATTGTCTAGACATGGTAAAGGCCTTCCTGTCTCTAATTATGGTGGCTGCCAAAAAAGCAAGTACTAGAAAATGGAAATCAAAATCTAAACCAACTATACTAGAAGAAGTGACTATAGTAACAGAGAAAAAACAACTGGAATTGAGATCTTTAGAAAAGGTGAGAAGCAAACTACATAGACAAAAATGGGAACTGTGGAAACAATACATACGAGGAGGAATGAGGTTTAAAAGTAGGCAAGACTTTTTTTAAATGAGCTATATAGTATTTGACTGAAAATGATTGGGTACATTAAAAGTGCTGTATAATGTTTAGAAATGGGAGTATGTCAGTATGGTTTGTGATGTAAAATGCTTGCAACTAGGATTGTGTTGGTATGGTTTGTTTTCATTTATATAATTGTATGACTGTCAATGTTTTAAGTGATGGTTTAATAAAGATGTTTCTTGTTTAAAAAAAAGGGCAGAAATTCAATAACTCATATAATGTTGCTAGGGTTATATGATATATAGCAATATATGTGAAGTATAATGTTTGTAAATGTAAACTTGTTAATACAGTTTGATTATTTTTATATAAATACAATTTGCCTATGTCACAAGTGACAATTCAGTAAAGGTGGTTAAAAAAGAATCCTCTGATCCAACCTTAAAGGACCTGTTGCACATCTGCAAAACAATTAGCAACAGAAACACCTTTTCCAGGAACCTGAACCTCATCTGCAACACAAATAGGATATCCTGGAGGGACACGTATGTGTTTCAGGGGCAATCCTTTCTCGGGAACAGGCTTTCAATTTATTTGAATCAAAGTTCTTCCCTGAAGTTATTCAAGCGTAACTTGGACCAGTGATAGGGAATCGCAAACTTACCCCAGTCTAGTGACTAGGTCTCTGTTACAGAGAGGAAGCTTATAAATCCTCAACCATTCAAGCCTAAGCTTGTAAACCCTCACAAACCCTAATGGACCAAAACCTTTCTAGTATTCCTGGGAAACATGGCTAGGCTTAATAGATCCCTTTAGGGTTATTAGCCTAATATTGTCCTATGATCATATAATATTTACAAAGTAGCAGAAATTATTTAGAGAACTAAGCCAACATGGGAATGTAGAAAGGAGATTTTACCAACAAGCAGGACTTCAAATAGGGGCAGAGAAAATAGACAAGAGGGAGCAGGAATTTATTGGAGAAAATTAGCAAAGGAACCAAGGAAATGGGAGCAAATAACTAGGGAGGGAAAAGTCAAAGAATGGGATGAGACCAAGCAGAAGTTTGGACTATGGGTTGGAGACTGCCTTCTCTACCAGGGAATGATAACTGAGTACAGGTATAGAGAAAGGAATTGGGAGTGTTAATGGAACCACCAGCTCTGGTTGAATTTATAGTTGAGTCTAGAACAGAAGCTGCAGTAAAAAAAAGGTAGGGTTCGGGTGATTAGTATGCCATAAAAATAATGCATGATGACTATATGATTCAATCAGAAGTGATTAGAAAAGACTGAAAAGTGAGAAATGAAAGAAACAATGGGAGAGCAATTATACAGTCTTCAAGTATGCATCAAAATCTAAAATGTTTATAAAGGTTTTGCATGGAAGTGTTTGCATAGGTATGTTTACACCCAAAAAAGACTTCAGAGAATCTTTCATCAGGCAGACAACTGTTGCAGGAGATGGCAGAATTAAAAAATTCCCTACAAAGCATTTTGTCAAAAGTATTGGAGGAGCAAATTACTGTAACTAAGGAAAATTTTATTTTGAGCTTGGGTACAGAAACTGAAATGCCTAGACAAAGTAAGGCCTTGCAAAGTTTAGTGTTACCAGATGCCATAAAAGCAATTACTAGAAAATGGTAATCAAAATCTAAACCAACCATAAATGAAGTAGTCGATGATGTAAAGGAGATAAAATAACTGGTAGAAGGCTCTTTGGAAAAGGGAAGGTACACACTGCATAGAAATAAATAGAATTTGTGAGAATAATACATGCAAAATAACATTTACCAGAAGGAGTGAAATTTCAGGAAATACAGGACTTGAGGAATTTTTTTATAATGTTGGAGTGAATAAAAGAAGGCATATATGTAATTCTGAATAAAAAATGTTTTCAATGCTTTATTTTGTTGTATGTGCATCCATGCTGCTATTAAAAATATATGTAAAATTAACGAAGGTGTTTAAAATAAAAGTGCAGCCAGCAGACTGGCTGAAGGATAAGCTGTCCAGCCTATCACACACTTGCGAAAATGGGAACAAGACATACTATTGTAGTATTATTATTAGATTATTATACATTAGAAATGATGGGATATTAAATAAAGCAGTTAAGAATTATAAGCCATAAAAAGAAAATGGGACAGTAAGGCGGTAAGTACATTCTAAAGAAGATACAGTAATTAAGCAAACAAGACTGCATCAAAACACATACAAATAATTCCTACCTTGACGTGTACAAAGTCTTACATGGGTAACTCAGAAAAAAATTGTGTTTAGAATAAGCCTTTAGTAAATTTGAGCTGAATAAAGAAATGTATTCACACCCTGAGATGTATGCAGAAATGGAGTTTCAGAGCTGGGTAGATACTATTCTAAGTGGGCAAGAGTGTAACATATTAAAAAACATAACTTCTTCTTTAACCCCCTACTCGAATAGTTCAGATAGAAAACTCTACTTCTGTAGTGTACAGTAAATCTCAAGTCCCTGCTAACAGCTCATAACATAATGTTTCATAGGTTGGTACTAGGCTATCGGCCCTAGGGCCTATGCAAGCCTAGCCATAACAATTTCCTGGATATTTCTTCCCACAATATTTACTTCTCCAGGCCCCTGTCTAGCAGGATGATTGACATGATCCCTAGGGTGAATTTCCTATCTCCCATCCAATCATCAAGGTTCCTTTTGAAGAGGGCCAAATAGGCGCTCTGCTTGATATGTATGGGCAGTCTATTCCAGAGTATGGGGAGTCTCTGGGTCAGGAACCTATCACTCCAGCATGTTTTGTTCATTGTGATGACAAGGTTTAGATCCCTGGAGCGTGTGGCTCAGAGGGATTGGGATTTCTTTAAGTGGAGCATGTCCAACAGCTCAGGGTTTGACATGGCCTTGTATGTTAAGCAGAGATCGCCTCTGAGAAGACAATATGCCACAGAGTATAGCTGGATTTTTTTTAGACTGTCAGTATATGGCATCGGCTTTAGGCCTGTGGCCTTTCAAGCTGTTGCAGATGTCTTGTGAGGTACATACCAAACAGGGCATTATACTCTATAATTGGTCTAATAAGGGATGAGTACAGTGGGACAATGTGAGAGGTGGATGAAAAGCCCTTAGTGATGAGGTGTGCCACATAGAAGGATTTCCTGACTGTTGTGGAAATGTGGTTATCGAAAGTGAGACCACTGTCCACCTGTGTACCTAAGTCTCTCATCACACTTTCAGCAACAAACTCTGCGTTTTAGTGAAATGTGTGTAAGAAGCAAAGTATATGCAAATACCAAAATATTTAACTTTACATCTGTAGCAAAGGTATTTGGGTTTCTAGTAAGCAGGTGATTTTGTGTAGCATTTAAACAATATGGCTTTCAAGGCATTCAATCACAGGTCCAGGTAAAGGCATGTGGACTCATCTTTTCTGATGACACAGGTTTTGTTTTTTTTTTAAGAAGTGGCGTTAAGATCAGTACTGAGGTAGACAGTGTGGGGTACAAAACAAGTGAACTCAAGAGGAGGTTGCAAAGCATGTGTCATAATTAATATACAATGACCTAGATTCATCAATAACAAGCATGAACTTTTGCACTCAGCAACCACAAATCCAAGGAATGGCTGGGATGCTGGAGTCGCTATCTATTGCCTCAAAAAAGAAAAGAACTAAACACAGTGGAAAGGAATTTCGTAGCTCTGTGTAGAAAGTCAGTAATCAAGATAATAAAAAAGTGTCATTCACTGCCAAACAAACCACTTCCAGAAAACAGAAGTGTCTCTAGCACTGTACGTGTTACTGGTGAAATAACATATGGTGCATCAAAGGCAGTTTTAGTGTCCATGTTTTAAGGGCAGATATCCACATGGTACCTTGTCAATATGATAATTAAACAAACGGACAAACCCCTGGGAAGCCTTGAGAAACTCAAATAGTACCCACTGTATGGCACAATGGAGGTAGACTGTGGACAAACGGCCCTCTTAATAACTCTTGGCATGAAAAGAGTCAGTCTTGTTGTAAATATTTAGATTACAATGAGCAGGCACAAAAAAGGGCAAAAACCTGAAATCAGAGACTGGAATTTTTAAAATGGAGTATATCACACAGTAGTTCACAGAAAAGGTGGTAAGGTAAAATCACTAGTAAAGGAAGTGGTGTCTGTGAAACATATATGCAAATTTATGAGCATGAGGGTGTGACAAGCAGAATCAAAAAGGGGAAATGGGAATGGGGCATGGATAATACATAAGAAAGAATGGCAAGAGCTTCCAAATAATACAGTGATGCTTGGTAAATCCACACACACCTGACTGTAGAGTTTTATTCACTGGCACTGCTGTGTTTCAAACAAGTTAATGTAAGGCAGAGAAGCCCACTGTCTTCTTGTGGTGGGATAATGGATCCCTATCAGATTATCAAAATTTCACAACTTCAAAAATCATATGGTCGGGACCATATGATCAAAGTTTTGAAACTTTGAACATTTTGAATGGTGATCTGGGTACAGCGCAGAATGGGAAATGTACCCTTTTCTGCAATGTAGTGTGATCTTGGAGTTGGTATATTTAATTAGCAGGGGGTCTGGGGGTACATGGGGGCCTGACTCCTGCAAAAACACTAAAAATGGAATTTCTTTGTTTTTTAATACTCGAAGTTCCAAAACTTCGATCATATGGTCTTGGCCATATGAATTTCAAACTTTCGGAACTTCGATAATCTAACATAGAGCCAATATAATTTACAAGACTTCTCAAATAAATAACATTTCAGATTGTTTTCCTTTTGAAACAAAAATTCTGCAACATCTGTCACTAAAGTAGGACATAAAAGCAATATTATAATGGACAATTTACTCTCTAAATAGAACATTTTTCATGATGTTTCAAATGGCACTGGAGAACACCAGTACAATGCCTTGTCTATAAGCATTCATCAGTATTCAAGAACAAAAATGCAACAGCATCTTGCCTCTTGTGAAAATAACATGCATGTCTGTGGCTGCATTAAAAATATTCTAACTCAAGTGTTGAACTTCTGAATAACATTACAGGACCAAAAGATATCCAACATGAACAAACAAACCTAATGAAACTGCACCTAGCTCAAGTAAGAGTGCAATTAATCAAGACTTCTTAGGTATGGGTCATATTTCTAAATTTAGTATCTTACAACATGAACTACTAAGGCAGCTAAGAATTAATCTGAAAACAAATGGGTCTATTACTGCTACAAAGCTTTATATGCTGACAGGAAATCTTTCTCTATTCTTCTTTCAATAAGAGCTGTAACATTTTTTGATATCCACTTAACTTACCGCCAGCTCAGACAGATGGAATCTCAGCATAAAGTGTTACCTAAACGACCACCCCTTTACTCTGTACTACAGTTTCAGTGATGCAATATTTAAAGACATGAGTAGAATGGGTGTGCCTTCTTTGAAGGTTGGGCGTCGAGCTGGCACCTCGGCACCGTAAAAATCTACTGCCAATCATTAGCGGACATGAGTTCTGCTGTAGCGACCCCTAACCAGGAAAAAGCCGAAAGAAGGATAAACATTGGGATTTGATTACCGGGAGAGTCCACTGGGCCATGGAAAGACCATTTCCGGTGGAGGCCAGGGAGAAAAGCTCCAAGGTATACTTAAGTGAAAACATAATAGATTCTAAGACAATATACAATAATTACATTATTACAATAAATACATTACAGGCTAACTGCCTGTCGGGTGCCAGGATCCACCACATACCCCACACACTCACTTCACTCCAAAAGTACAAAAATGACTCTGTCATTGTCCATGTTGGTGTGAATGACCTGAGATGTACCTCCCTGGATTACATGAAAAGAGACATGGAAGAGCTCTCCGATCTTGTAGCCCAGGCAGGTATGACCCTAACCCTGAGAAGCATTCTGCCATCACCCAGAATGATGCTGCAGTACAAGGACAAAATGATTGATTTCAACAATTGGCTAAGCTTCTGGTGTCATTCTAAAGGGATCCTGTATCGGTCTGCCTGGGATGACATGGTCGACAGACCATGATGCTTTGCCAGAGATGGCCTGCACCTGTCACCCCTGGGATTCCGGATACTGGCTAAGGTTCTTGCCGCCCCTATAGTGCCTTTTTTAGGCAAGGTTCAAATGACAAATTCACCACCGTAACAGGAACAGGCAAGCAAAAACTGAGGGAGATGCTACTCAATGCTAGAAGTCTAAATCTCAAAATGCACTCACTCGAGGCACTCCTTAAAATAGAGAACATCGATATCTGTGCAGTGACTGAGACCTAGTTCAAGGTTCCAGAGAGCACCCCTGCACTACCAGGCTATAACTGATACCACACTTTTCGGCCATGTAACCTGGACCGGAACACCAAAGGTGGAGGTGTGTCCATATTCATTAACGATATCCACACCTCCAGGCTAGTTGCTCAGCATAATGCAGCCGAGGTTATCCAAGTGCAACTAACTATGGGCAAAACTGCAATCCAAATTGTAGCTTGCTACAGATCCCCCACCATGCCCCAGGATTCCCACTCCTCTTTTCTTGATGTGCTGGAAAATATTAGGGTTCAACCAAACACCCTAATAATGGGCAATTTCAACTACCCCACCATTAACTGGGAAAACTACTCATGTACCAACTCCTTCGCTCAATGCTTTCTGGAATTCATAAACTCCAATGCCCTGAATCAACTTATCCACACACCCACCAGGGGCAACAATATCCTAGATCTAGTCATTACCAACATGAATGACCGGTGTTCCACACCTGAAGTCAACGCCTCATTGGTCCTATCTGACCATAAGCTAATTACCCTAGATATCCACATCCTTCCCCCACCCCCCATTAAGGAAACCATAGTAAAAAAATTCTCCAAAGCCAACTTCATGCTTCTTAAAACAGAAGTGGTGAACTTCATGACACCTATGCAGATGGACAATACAGTTACGACTACTAAATCCTACACAACTGCACTTACACGAGTTCATGGATCGTGCTATCCCAAACAGAACCAAAACGCTATCCTCCAAAAAAAGGAGGCCAATCTGGTGGTCCCCTGCCATAAACAAACTGTACAACAGAAGGAAGAAAGTGTTGCAAAAGAGAGTAAAATCTCATGAGTGGTGGAGCTCCCTGGTCAGCCTCAGTAAGAAGCTGTGATCCCTGATAAAATCCTCCAAAGCTAGTTACGAAAACAAAATCGCCACTGATTCTAAAGACAAATACAAAGCATTCTATAGCTATGTCAAGAATCTCAATGGCAACACTCAGCTCTGCTCTGAGTTGCAGCACAATGCCACTAAATATACAGACTCAACTGATATTGCCAACATCCTGGCAGATAGTTTCAGTGCTAACTTTACCCGTCTCTCACTCCCTAAAGAGCCCGTCTCTATACCGGAAGAATGCAAAGTTCCTGTAATCACGGCTGCACAGGTAAAAACCACACTCTCCAAAGCCAAGTACACAGCATCCATGGGACCAGACAACACCCCAGGCTGCGTTCTACATGAACTACAAAACGAACTGGCACCCCACCTAAGTACCATGTTCAATCATAGCCTCACCTCAGGCTTTGTGCCTGCTGAATGGCGCACAGCGACGGTTATCCCACTCCACAAGGGGGGAGCCACCACGGACCATGGGAATTACTGCCCCATTAGCCTGAAGAGCCTGGTCTGCAATGCCATGGAACGTATCATCATGGAACTTATAAACAAAGACATTGGTAATCTCCAAACTCTGGACCCCACCCAGTTCGGGTTTGTAAAAGACAGATCATGTCTCCTAAACCTGATAGACTTCTTTGAAGCAGTCACCAAAGCCGTAGACAAGGGTAAAGTGGTTCACACAGCCTATCTAGATCTTGCCAAGGCTTTCAACACCATCCCCCACTCTGGAATTATAGATAAACTCACTAAACTAGGTATAAATCCCTATGTCACAAGATGGGTTGCCAACTGGCTCACTTACAGAACCCACACTGTGAAAGCAGCAGACTCCAAATCCGACTTCAGAACAGTGACAAGTGGATTACCACAGGGTTCAGTCCTGGGTCCTCTCCTGTTTGGTATCTACTTCTCTGAAGTACAGGCTAACACAGAAGGTCTTTGGTTAACGAAGTTCGCAGATGACTGCAAACTAGGAGTCATAATCGAAACTCCTAACGATATACACATCCTACAAAAGGGCCTCACTGAGACAGATGCCTGGTGTCAAAGCCATGGCCTCAAGCTCAATAGCAAAAAGTGCATTGTCATCCCCTTTGGTAAAAACTCTGTACCCATGAACTACAACATAGGCGGTAGTATACTTAATACCGAAAGTGTGATAAGAGACCCTGGGACACAGATGGACAGTAGTCTCTCCTTTGATAATCACATCGCCACAGCTGTCAGGAAATCTTTCTACGTGGCACACCTCATCACAAAAGGTTTCTCATCCAGAAAAAAAGAAGTCATTGTTCCCCTGTATTCATCACTCATTAGACCCATTATAGAGTACAATGCTCCTTTTGGTACGTACCTCACAAGACATCTACAACTGGAAAAGCCACAGAAATACCTCACAAAGAGGATTACCAGCCTCAAACAGATGCCCTACGCAGACCGTCTCAAAAAACTCCAGCTTTACTCCGTCGCATATCACCTACTCAGAGGTGATCTCTGCCTAACATACAAAGCTATGTCAAACCCAGAGCTGTTGGGCATGCTCCACTTAAAGAAATCCCAATCCCTCCAAGCTACATGCTCTAGGGACCTAAACCTTGTCACCACAATAAACAGAACATGCCGGAGGGATAGATTCCTGTCCCAGAGACTTCCCATACTCTGGAATAAACTACCCATCTATATCAAACAAAGCTCCTCATTAGCACTATTCAAGAAAAATCTTGATGACTGGATGGGAAATAGGAAATTCTCCCCGGGGATCACTTCTGTGGCTCTGCTCGACAGTGGCACAGGAAAATAATTTTCTTGGGTAGCAAAAGCCAGGGTACCTTTTTGGCTGGGCTTGTATAGGCCCCAGGTCCAATAGCCTAGTACCTACCTATGAACATATAAATACATTTGCTTGAGATTTATACAGAGTAAACAAACAGGTGCAGAGCAATTATAATTACTGGTGAATAGGCACAATATTTACAACAATGGAAAATTGATTTGAGTAATATATGAATCCGAGTAGCTGGTGAAAGTATATAGACCAACGCCTTCTGATCAAAAATGACTGTGCTGCTTGCTTTGCCAATGCCACTGACATATTACAGGCTTTAAAAGGTCTTCAGCTCTGTCATTAGTGCTTTACTAAGCTCAATTTTAAGAAATATGCAACTAGAAATAAATGTCCAAAGTACACTGTTCTCAAAAACTAAGGTTCAATCACTCTCAGGTATGACTAACTGTTGCCAACAGCAGCATTCTGAAAATCTAAATATTTTTTCTTCTGACAAGAGAGTGTGTGGGGTGTGCCAGTCAATAAATATAATACTGACACTATTACAGTCTGACAATAGATAAAAATATCTGGCCCACTCAGACTTCCCACTTCACTGTTTATTACACACACTACCACGCATAGCCTGCTGTCTCTATTCTCTGACTGGCTTCATTACTGTCCCATGCGTTGCTGAATGTATTTTCTCTATTATTTAAATATGCCATTCTTGGAAGGAAAAAAGTCCCTCTCACTGCCCCATTTCATCTCCCACCCCCCACACTCAAACTCAACATGTTTATTTCTATATGTCACTTTTTCTAAAAAGTGAATTTCATGGAAATCTTGACTGAATGACTTCCAACAAAACAAGGGACAGCACTAACTGTGACAGAAAAGAAATCTGCTCACCAAATAGTTTACTGTTGTACTGCAGTAACACGTATACCTACTTTAACATCTGTTAAAGCCAATCCAAGCCAATTAAAATGAATGATTATATTACTGGATAACAGTTGCCTCTTTAGCTCCAACCCCAAATGTTACCTCTGCTTGAGAGTGCACATTAAATGACAGCAAGGCCCCTCTGACAATCTCTCCTCGTCTGAAGCCTCTGATACTAGTACAGCAAGCCTAATGAGCACATAGGCCCCACACTGTAACAATTTCATGCAAGCAGCAACAATTTAAATCATCCTGTACAGCAGACTTAAAACGATGGAAATGGTACAAATAAAAACTGAGTATGCTGCTTCTTAAGGTAAATACATGTTATATGGACTGGTTTCAAAGAATTTTAACCTGCACAGAAGGACCTCTCCCACAAAATTAAAAGACGGATCCAGAAATATTTTTGTAAAAAGAGTAAACAGTTCTCAAGTCATTCTGGACATGAGAATCACTATTTGTTTATACAATACCCTCTTGATTTAAGCTTATAATGAAATTCACATGACTGAAGCAGAAACTTTGCTAAGTATTGACAGGGAGTCTGATGAAACTTGTTTTACTGAAACCAAGATGTCAAACACTGTAGTTGAACAAAAAAGTGTTGTGAAGCTGTTGGGCCTCACCTCCCATTAGGCATAACCATTCCAGGAGTGTTACTGCTTCTGAGTTTGTAATGTGTTCATAGGTTCATACTAGGCTATCTGCCCTAGGGCATTTATAAGCCTAGCTAGAATGTGTTTGGCTTTCGCCACCCATTTTAAATTTATTTTGCTATGCCCTTTTTCGAGGTTAGTATACTGTGCCTCTGTCTAACAGTGACACAGAAGTGATACCCGGGGTAAACCTACGATCTCCCATCCACTCATCAAGATTGCACAGTTTTATTGGGTTTCTTTCACCCAATGTTACACCTTCCAGTTGTACTTTTGGGTAACCTAGTTCTAGTATACCAAGGTTCAGTTGACTCTGAATCTACATAATCTAGTGGATCAGATTAAAGCAAAACGAGGCTTTATGGTGAAAGCTATATGTAGGCACTGGCACACTATAATATAATTTACTGAACAGGCAGTTTGTGCAATGGTCAGCTTGTAGGTGAGTTGTATGACACTGCAGCACTGGCTAAAGTACCATTCTGCCCCAAAGTCATTGCAATGGAAGATATGAAGAGTCCCTTTTCTCTCAAGTGTAATGAACTCAGCGTTATCTATATTAAGTAAGGCACAGAGGAGCAGAGCCTAAACTGACATTGCTTTAAATTAATAAAAGAAAGTTTGTCTTGAAACCTTTTTAACTAAATATATTTGCAAAGTAATTCTACAATGGAATGGATTGGATTCTTCCTTCTTGGCTAATCACTGGCAAACTGAGGTGCTATTCAAACCAAGCTCTCTGTAAAAGTGTGAGACAAGTTAATCGATGTCTCAGTTCTCAACAGCATCACAGCCAACTACAACACTTTTACTCCCACCCCAAAAAGTAATTAGGAAAAGTTAACTAGAATGTACAATACAATACACAGCTGAAACATGCAGGCAAATATCCTCCTCATTCAACTGTGACATGATGGCAATACCCATGCTCTGATGCTAGCACATAGGTGGTATCACAGCCATCACATGATTAAAGCTACAGCAGTCAACAGTGTTAGCTAAAAGTCTCCGAAGATCTATAAGAGTCAGAAGCCTGGCACTGTAAAAGAAAGTAAGACATACTATGGATGAAAGGTGAAATATTTGGTAAACTGATGCATCCTGCAATTCAGAATGACTAAACCAACATAAAAGGCTACAGAGAATGCTACAGCACAAACACCATCATTACACATCCATATATTTTTCCAGTATAATTTTTTAAGACTCTGATACATGAGAAACAGATGCTGTATTAAACTAGCATGAAGCATATTTATTGCAACCAGTCTGGGGCTCAAGTCATGTTCAACAACTATGCACACGTGGAACAAAGTAGCTGGCTTTGCAGGGGGAGCTCAGAACGTAGATGTCTAGTAATAGAAAGAACTGCATGGAATGATGTATTTACTCAAACTATGATCACACAAGGCACACACTGAGCAAAGGGTCTTTTTATATGCAACTCAAAAACAACTTCAACTTTAACTGTTATGTTGTCTCTTTATCTTGTCCCAGTTAACTTGCAGATGTCTTACAGAATTTTGCTCACACCTGTCGCCTCAATAACTACAACAAAAAACTTCTGTACAATAATGAACTCTCTCTCTATCCTCTACAATTACTGAATTAAATGTCTTCTAAACAAATCTTGCTCTATAGTCCTTTTCTTCATATCTCTCCCCAGTTTTTATTTCACCCCTTTTTACATATTTTCCTATGCATTTTTTTTAAATGTACAGGAATGAAAAAGTCCATTACCTGTACAGATTCTTTTCTGGGAAAAAATGAACAATAAACAACTCATTTCAGATATGACAGAGAAGTTAAACAGTATGGTAGTAGCACCAAAATAAGATATTCAAAAAGTAGCAATATGGGAGAGAATAAGTGAGGGTGACACAAGAGAGACTTAAAGATGACAGACTGCTTATTAATTCACTTTCATTCTAAGCTGCATTCCTTAATTTCCAAAATGCCATGCAACACTAATTCTAGATTCTGTTTCTACATATCCCAGTTAAATATGGCTTTTAATACTGGTCTGCAACCTACCTTAAGTCCAAATCAGTAAAATTATTTACAAAGTGTGACAATGCAATGGCTGTTGCTCGAGTAGCAAGTGCTGTTCTGACTTTATCATATGGGGTAAAAAGAAAGCACTGCCATTAGCTTAAGATGCATGAACAGAAAAGCTTGCATAATATTAGAAACTGCTTTAAATATTAATGTAATTATACAGGAATGTACAGAAGAATGCTACTAAGGCCTCCATAAATTTCCCTTTCTAGCTCACAACAACCAGTACGTGCAAAGCAAGTGTGTCACTGTCACACCATAATATGACAAGAGGGGAAGGCAACTTCAGAGCCAAAATAAAAGTTACTTAATGTGGCTTACCTGATGAACAAGATTAGGACTAAATACTTGCATGCAATTACTTCCGATAAAATTACAGATGTGAACTTTCCTGCTAATCAGCTTGCTGAAGTAAATGTACTTTAAAGTAGTTGCTGGTGCATTTATGTAACTATGTGACTTAGAAATTGCAATGTTTTTAAACACCGAAGAAACCAGCAGCCTGCTTCCTGCTCAGCACTTACTTCCCCTGACACTCCCCAGTACTAGCAATTAACAAGAGCAGCACTGCCATCTACCTGCAAAAACAGACACGTCACACACAGAGATCCCCAAGCTGATAATATTCATTTTACACATACCGACAGTATGTGAGTGCTAGTATAGTAGCAATTTTTTTTTCTAGTGGTATGAAGTAGTTATCCTCAGTTGATTTTACCCTTCCTTGCAGTCCTTTCTTTGTGCCCCTAAGTCTTCTCTTGGATTTCCTCCTGACCTACTCCCACGTTCAGGACACCAAGAGTTAGCCACATGAGAAGACAATGATGGAAAGACTTCTGGATAAATGGACTAATATTCTGCCTTGTTATGCCAGCTTTAGGTTTTATGACCATGTAATATATATGCTATGCTGGAACTGCAAATTCCCTCAGTTTGACATCCATGCACTAAGCCCCCCCCCCCCCCTTAAATTTGATGTCAAAATCCACCCTCTGCCAGACATCTAAAGGAAAGGAAAACAACTGACTTACTCTCAATCCACCCTTCTATTTTAATCAAAATTAATCAATCCATTTCTCAGCCCATGGTAACCAGTACAAAAGATGAAGTTACAGTCAGTATGGTACAGCAATCAGTAATGTAAATGTGTGTGCATGAGTTGACACAGGTTGGGGGCTACGTCTCCCAAAATGTAAGTGTGCATAGTAGCAGGTATATCGTATACTGGAGGCTTTGTACAGCCACCTCTCATATATTCAACACAACCACTAATGAGGTGAGATGGTGAGACAGGGAAAGGGTATGACCTATCCGCGTAAAGGAAAAAATAAAAGGCAACTGCTCTCATAAATTTCACAGAACTGATGCAAATGAGGCAATGCTGAACAGCAATACAAAAATATCAGGTTCTCACATGATCTGTGAATTTAATACCACAGTGACCATGGAGATGTAAACTTGCTGTTTACTTCGATAATCAAATTTCCCAGCTGAACTGTGCCCTTTTTTAGAAAAGGAGAAAAGTTTCAGATATTACACTACAAACAATATTATACGTAAATTCTAAGTAGTCTGTAATAACAACCAACAAACTAGCTAGCATCTCTAAAAATAGCATAAGATAAAGAATGTGAGCAGTGACAAAGGCATACAGAAAGTTTCACAGTATAAAATACTGACAACATAAATAATGCTACAAACAGAAGCAAGATAATCATTAGTTCACAGGTTCATTAATTACTAAATAATCAGTTTGCAGACAAGTCAAGCCAAAATTCGCAGTTTCTTCCAGCCTCAATGATGGCACAAGACAGACAGACTAGGGAAGAATTTCAGGCTACCCATTCAAGGTCGCTAGTCTGCATGACATCTAGTGGATGCGTGTTCTAGAAGTGAGGGATACATTGGGAAAATAATCTATTGCGCCACTATACGTTATTTACCTGCTCAGAAAAGTTTAGTTCCTTTAACTGGGTAATTCAGGTATCACTTGTTCTGTAAAGGAACAGAAGATCAAAGTGGGTTGGATCTTCCATGGCTCAAAAGGCTAAACAGATCTCCAGGGTGGAGACTATAATAGAGTGAGACAGAAAAAAGGCTACCAGTCTGTCCTGATAACTAAGATTTTTCAGGCCGCTGGTCTTTTTAGTTATATCTCTCCGAGTTCTCTCAAGCAGAGTGCCATGTTTAGACAAATACACACCAAAAGGGGCATCACATTCAATAATGGGTCTGAGGAGATGTGACAAAAGGGGAATTATGACTTCTTGGGATCTAGTGGTGATGCCTTTGGAAATCAGATGAGCCAGAGCAAAGGCTTTCTGAACTACTGTGGAGATATCAAAATCATACAATAAAGAATGATCAACAAGTATGCTTAGATCCATAATGACTGTTCCTGACCAGAGGGATGTGTCATCTGTATGGTATGTAAAAATGTTTTGTTTACCAAAATAGACTGTGCTATATTTTTTTTTTTCACATTTAATTTGAAAACATTGTCCTTGCATCAAATGTCATCATGGTCTTAACCCATGCTGGAGCAATTGTGAGTCTTTGGAAGATCGAATAACACCACTCAGTTTACAGTCATCTGCTAACCTAGATAACTGTAGGCCAGGAGTGGTGACCTGAAAGTCTGAAAATAGATGCCAAACAGGAGAGGGCCTAACACATAGTTCTGTAGTATACTGCTGATAACATTTTTGATTTCAGAGGAGGGACCTGCAATTCTAACCACTTGTGTTCTGTCAGACAACCAGTTAGCTTTTTGCCACACAAAATAAGGATTTATATTCAGATTTACAAGTCTATCAATAATGACTGCATTGGGAATAGTGTCAAAAGCCTTGGCCAGGTCCAGTTATACTGTACGTACTTGCATTACCACTATAAACTGTTTCTGGTTACTTTTTCAAAAAAATTAATGAGGTTAAAGAGGAAGAACCTACCTTTGACAAAGTTGAAATTATATTAATATTAATGTGGTTTGACATAACACACTCCAGAACTTTACATATGATGCTAGTGAGACTAATGGGTCCATAGTTAGGTCACCCTTGTGTAATGCCATTACTATGGCTATTTTCCAGGCTTCAGGAATGTAACCAGTAGAGACGATTAGATTAAAGAGTTTAAGTAGGGATTCAGATAGGCAATATATGGCACTGAAAATTAGGCAGCCTGATATATTATCAGAGTCCACTGATTAGGTGTTCATAGCTTTTGACAGGGTTGAGAAAACTTGTTCTATTGTAATTAAAGGGGATGGCTGTGGCTGTGGAATCTGTGCAACAGCTACAGCTGTCAGAGTAAAATCTGCATTAAATTTATCAGATAGGATATTAGCTACTTCCATTGGGTCAGAGTGCACAGTACAATTGTAGACTTCATTCAAAAGTTGTTGGGAATTAGTTCTTAACTTCCCAACAAAATTAAAGAAAGATCTGTAGTTATTTTTAGTTTTAGTGGTTATTTTAAGTACAGTGGATATAAAAAGTGTACACACCCCTGATAAAATGCCAGGTTTTTGTGATATAAAAAATGAGAACACAATAAATCATTTCAAAAATGTTCCCACCTTTAATGTGACGTATAACCTGTACAATTCAATTGAAAAACAAACATCTGTTAGGGGAAAATATAAAAAAATAAAAAACTTACAATAAGCTGGTTGCAATAAGTGTACACACCCTTAAACTAATACTTTGCTGAAGCAACTTTTGATTTAAATACAGCATTCAGTCTTCTTGGGTACACACCTGCCATCAATTAAAGAGACTCTGATTAACCCCAAATAAAGTTTAGCTGTCCTAGTAGGATTTACCTAACATTTACTTAGTTACTTGCTACAGCAAAAGCCATGGTTCGCAGAGAGCTTACAAAGCATCAAAGGGATCTCACTGTTGAAAGGTATCAGGTCAGGCGAAGGGTACAAAAAAATTTCCACAGCATCGGATATACCATGGAACACAGTGAAGGCAGTCATCAAAAAGTAGAGAGAATATGGGACAACAGTGACGTTGCAAAGAACTGGACGTCCCTCCAAGACTGATGAAAAGACAATACGAAAACTGGTCAGGGAGGCTGCCAAGAGACGTACAGCAACTCTGAAGGAGCTGCAGGAATTTCTGGCAAGTACTGGTTGTGTACTACATGTGACAACAATCTCTCGTATTCTCCATGTCTGGACTATGGGGTAGGGCTGAAAGACAGAAGCCTTTTCTTACACAGAAAAACATCCAGGCCCGGCTAAAATTTGCAAAACAATACATCAAGTCTCCCAAAAGCATGTGTTAAAATGTTTTATGGTCCGATGAGACCAAGGTTGAACTTTCTGTCCACAATTCTAAAAAAAGAAGTTATGTCTTACCATAACGTTCCATCTTTGTTGTTCATCTTCATTCATTCATTACTGATGGGGTCCGGAACCGATCCTCGGTTCTGACTCACCCACTGTGCCAAGCTTGCATCAGCCAAAAACTCTTGTGCTAAGATTACCCACAGTGCCTCTCACCCCATTACCTCAGATCGAGTTCGCCCAAGGATGTAAAAGCAGAGGCTTTTTCTGCTCAGAATACCCTAAACAAGATTAAAGACCATATCCAAAAACCTCCAGGAAAATACTGGAGGGGGATGGTGGGAGGGACGTAATGAATGAATGAAGATGAACAACACAGATGGAATGTTATGGTAAGTCATAACTTCTTTATCTGTTGTTGTTAATCTTCATTCATTTCTTATTGATGGGGCAGAGTCCCTAGCTACCTAGTTTCCTGGGAGGCCCTATGGAAGAATATTCCTGAGCACCACTGAGCCAAAGGCAGCTCTCCCCCTGGAGACTAAATCCAACTTGTAATGACTAATAAAGATATGAGGGGAGGCCCATATTGCAGCTGCACAAATATCATCCATGGTAGCTCTAGAGTGGAAAGCCACTGAGGTTGCCATAGATCTGGTTGAATGCACTCTAATTTTGTTTGGCAAAAGCAATTTGCAATGGTGGTAGACAAAACATATGGAATCTCTCAACCATTTTGACAAGGAAATCATGGAAACTGACTGACATTTTAGGCCCAGAATAAGAGATAAAGAGTTGGCCGGATTTTCTAAAGGGTTTTGTTCTATCAAGGTAGAACCGTAATTGTCTGTGTACATCCAGTAAATGGAGACAGTACTCCCCTTTATTTGAAAAATCTGGGAAGAACACTGGCAAGTCAATTTTCTGATTCATGGTTAACTCTGAAATTACTTTGGGCAGAAAGGAAGGATTAGTCCAAAGCGATACTCTGCCTTTATGAAAGATCACGTAGGGACATTTGATACACAAGGCCTGAAGTTCACATATTCTTCGTGCTGAAGTAATAGCCAGCAGAAAAAGAGACTTCCATGACAGAAATGTTATGTCACAATTGGCTGCAGGTTCAAAAGGGTCTTTAGTTAGTGCCTGTAACACAAGGGTGAGGTTTCAAGGCTCAATAGGTTCTCTAATGGGGAGCCTGATGTGAGAAACCCCTTTCAGAAAGGTTTTGCAGAGCCGATGAAAAATCAAGGAGGTGTCCCCAAAGCCATCATGAAAACTGGAAATAGCAGCTAGGTGAACCCGTATCGTAGAAGCTGCTACTCCGGATTCTAATAGGGCGGAGAGATAATGGAGTACATCAGAGACTGAGGCCAAACCAAGATCTATGTTATTATCACGAGTCCACAAACTAAATCTCTTCCACTTGTCAGATACAATATTCTGGTGGAAGGCTTATGAGAACCCAGAAGAATGTCGTGAACAGGGGAGGATAGATTCTTCTGCCTGGCAATTACTGGAAGTGGAGAAACCAAGCTGTCAGCTTGAGGCTGGAAAGGTTTGGGTGGAGTAGCCCTTGAGGGTTTGACAGCAATCCCGGAATTGGATCCAGAATCCATGGTTTGCATACTAGATGAGGCCATAGGAAGGGAAGCCAAACTTGGAGCCAATAAGGAGCAATGAGGATTACTTTGCTTCTCAACCGAATTGCTTTCTTCAAGAAATGTGGGATCAATGGTATCGGGGGGAAAGGTGTAGAGCAGTCCCATGGGCCAATCGTGTGTGATCGGGTCCCTCGTGGGTTCCCCCTGAGGGAGGATTAGGGCAAAGAAGCTTCTGCACTTATGATTTATGGGAGAGGCGAACAAGTCGCAGCAAGGCTGGCCCCAGCAAGCAAATATCATTGTCGCCACTGCAGTATTGAGGGACCACTCATGAGGTATGAGAATACACATGCTCAGTTTGTCTGCAATCACGTTGGAATTCCTGGTAATGTGCGTTGCTATCAGAAAGCAGTTGGAGGCTATCGCCCATTGCCAAATTCTCATGGCTTCCCAGCACAGAGGATAGGATTTGGTTCCCCCCTGTTTGTTGATGTACCAGACCACTGAATGTAGGCGAGATGGATCCCAAACATCTAAAGTTATGGTAAGTACATAACTAAAAGATGTTATGTGATCCTATCTCGCCTACATTCTGTACTGATGGGACAGCGTCCCTAGCACCTAAATCCTGGGTGGCTCACTGGAAAACACTCCTGAGCACTGTGGAACCAAATGAAGCTCGTCCCCTAGATGCCACATCCAATTTGTAGTGAGAAATGAAAGTGTGCGGGGAGGACCACGTAGCCGCAGCACAAATGTCACTAATGGCAAGCTTAGAATGGAATGCTATTGAAGTAGCCATAGCTCTTGTAGAATGAGCTTTGACAGAGGTCGTAAGCTCTTTATTAGAAGAGGAATAAGCTTGAGTAATACAGTCCCTGATCCATTTGGCAATAGTGACCTTTGTGACGGCTTTGCCCAATTTATTATCCGAAAAGGATACAAACAATTGATCTGTTTTCCTTGTTTGTTTGGTCCTATTTAAATAAAAACGCAATTGCCTGTGGACATCTAATGTGTGGAATATGTATTCCGCTTTGTTTGAGTACTTTGGAAAGAAGACTGGAAGTTCTAATGGCTGTTGTAGGCAAAAACTGGAACAAACCTTAGGGACAAAGGATGGATTTGGCCTGAGAGATACTCTATCTTTGTGAAAAACCAAGTACGGAGGTTTTACAGACAAAGCTTGAAGCTCTGAAACCCTTCTGGCAGAAGTAATCGCAACCAGAAAGGCAGTTTTCCACGATAGAAATTTTAAATCACATGTTGCTGCCGGTTCGAAGGGGGAGGAACTTAAGGCACGTAACACCACATCGAGATCCCATGGAGGAGCAGGATGAGAAACTGGAGGTCGTAAAAGCGCAGCACCTTTCATGAAGGTCTTACACAATCTGTTGCTCATTAAAGGTGGGTTTATAGACTCGTGAAAATTGGAAATAGCTGCCAATTGAACCTTGATGGTAGAGACTGAAGAGCCTTGATTGAAAAGGGAAGTTAGAAATTTCAGGACTTCTGATACGGGAATAGTGATGGGATCCAGACCCCGGAGTTGAGCCCAAATAGCAAATCTCTTCCATTTGCTAGAATACAATTTCTTAGTAGCAGACTTGTGGGCCGAAGATAAGATGTGTACAACTTCCGGGTCTAAGGTATGATTCCTGACTATAGTCGGAAGAGGAGGAGCCAGGCTGTCAATTTCAAGGTGTGTAGGGACTGGTGGAGTAGTCCCGACTGATGAACCAATAGGTCTGGGATCTGATCCAGGAACCATGGACCTTCCAGTGCATATTTCCGAAGATAGGGGAACCATACCTGACGAGGCCAGTAAGGAGCAACTAAGATCATTTTGCTCCCCAAGTGAGACGCCTTTTGGATCACTCTGGGAAGGAGGGGAACTGGGGGAAAAGCATATAGCAAGCCGGTGGGCCACGGATGGGCTAGTGCATCCATAGGGCTCTCCCCCGGAGCCGGGGTGAGGGAGAAGAACTTTTTGCACTTCGCATTCAGCGGGGTTGCGAAGAGGTCGCAACAAGGAATTCCCCATTTGCTGAAAATCTGATTTGCAACCGTAATGTTCAGAGACCACTCGTGTGGAGAGAGGATAGTTCTGCTCAGTCTGTCGGCTATCACATTGGACTTGCCAAGGATATGAGTAGCCACTGGAAAACGTTTGGTCGACACTGCCCATTCCCAAACTCTCATGGCCTCTCTGCAAAGGGGGTAGGATCTGGTCCCTCCCTGCTTGTCCAGGTACCAGACAACTGACATATTGTCGGAGTGAACGGCAATTACGTCCTGAGGGATGTAATCGTGAAGGGCTTGTAGGGACAGAAGCACCGCCCTCATTTCTAAGATGTTGATATGAAGTAGGGTCTCTTCCAAATGCCATTTGCCTTGGACTGACCTGCCCAGGGAATGCCCCCCCCCACCCCATCTGGGAGGCGTCTGTAGTCAAAGTGGCCACAGGAGGAGGTGGAACAAAGGGTCGTCCCTGATCCAGATTGGAGGGCACCAGCCACCAGCGAAGGTCCCGTTTGCAGGTTTCCGTGATCCATATGAGGTGACTGAGAGGGAGATCCTGAAAGGACCACTGAGTTGAAAGAAGCCACTGGAGAATTCTCGTGTGCAACCTTGCTAGGGGAACTAGAAGAACCGTGGCGGACATAGATCCCAATAGCTGCAGGACCATTCTGACTGGGGCTTTGGATCTGGGAAGTAAGGCTCGAACTTGAGCCTGTATGGTTTGTATCCTTTCTGTAGGTAGATAGACCCGCATTCCGTTTGAATCTATCTCTACTCCGATGAATCTTATGCGTTGAGATGGCAGCAACACAGACTTTGGCCAATTGAAGGTGATTCCAAGGGAAGTGCCCAGTGATATTGTGGCTTGTAGGCTCCGCAATAGTAGATGCTTGGAGGTGGCAGTTAGGAGCCAGTCGTCTAGATACGGAAACACCTGGAATCCTAGACTTCTCAGGTGAGCAGTCACGACCGCCAAACATTTGGTGAACACCCTGGGGGCTGTGGTGAGACCAAAGGGCAGCACGCGGAACTGAAAATGAATGTCTTCTAGGCTGAAGCGCAGATGTCTCCTGGACGCTTGATGTACCATGATATGGTAATAAGCGTCCTTGAGATCTATGGAGCACATCCAAACTCCTTTCTCCAGCAGTGGGAGAATGGATTGTAGGGTGACCATTCGGAACTTGGACTTTTTGACTGAACGGTTTAGAATGCTGAGATCCAAAATGGGCCTCAAGTCCCCGGTCTTTTTTGGCACCAAAAAGAATCTTGAGTTAGTCCCTAATCCGATCTGGTCTGCGGGGACCGGTTGGATGACTTCTTTTTGAAGCAGCTTTGAAACTTCTGAGGCTGCAATTTCCCGTTGACTGGGTGGCGGGTCCGGGATTTTTTTGGACTGAGGTGGGGAGTGAGAAAAGGGGATGGCGTAACCTCCGGCGATAATTCGAAGCACCCATCGGTCCTGAGTGATACCTTCCCAGGCTTTTAGGTGCCTCGAAAAACGACCCCCGACTGGCTCCGGAGCTGCACAGTCGGGCAATCCCTCAGGGACTGTGAAAGGCTGAAGAGCCACGAAAGGACTCACGGTCTCCAGTGTTGCAGGGGCCTCTGCCGCCTCTGGGACGGCATCTTCCAGTAGAATTTCCCCCTCCTCTGCCTCTAGAAGGGGGATCGTCCTGCTGTGAGGGATAAGACTTCTGAGATCTACGGAACCACATTTTCCCTCCTCTTTTAGCCTTGGGGTAAGGCGAAAAGGGAGTGGAAAATCGTGCCCCTACGGCAGTCAAAGTCTTACCTTCTTGCTCGCAGCGGGTCAATGTGCCCTTTACCTTGGGTCCAAACAAAGAGGACCCATCAAAGGGGGCGTCGGCAAAGGAAGACTTAAAGGCCTCCACAAAATGACACAGGCGGAGCCAGGCTTGCCTCCGTAGAGCAATGCCTGTACCGCTCTACTCGCCTTCGGCCACATAAGAAATGAGCCTCATGGACGAGTTTGATATGGATGACAGCGTAGCCAACTGAGAGCCAACCGTCTGGGCCAGCTGCTCAGGCAGGTTACCCAAGAGGGTATCTGAAAGTTCCTTAATCAGATCCCTCTGAAATCTGGTAAAGTGCGTTAGATAGTTCAGGGACCTTAAAGTAAAGCCGCTGAACTTAGGGTGCGCTTACCGTACCGATCCATGCTCCTAGACTCCTTATTAGGAGGATGGACGGACGTGGAAGCCTCTGCTACATCTTGCTGGGTAGCAGATGCCACCACCAAGGCATCTACAGCCACACCTTTCGTCAAAAACTCCTTTTCTAGGGGTGCTGACAGGAACTTATTTGGACGAGCAAGCACCGGTTCCACAGAGTCTGGTTGTTCCCACGCCCTTCGACAGATCAAATCTAGGAGCTCGTCGAAGGGCGGAGACACCCAGGAGGCGGAGGGCTGAGCCCCGAAGGCCTTAAGGAACACCGACTTGTCAGCAGAAGGGGGTTTGGATTGCCAGCCGCCTCGTTGTTTAAGGGCTTCCAGGATGTCTGCAAAGGAGACATCATCTGAGGACGACTTAGGGGACCCCTCTGCATCATCAAGATCAGTGTCTGATGTCAGAGACTCATCGGGGGAGTCAACGTGCTTCCTCTTGCACAATCTTTTCCTGGGGGGTTCCTCCGAAGAAGCTTCAGAGGGACCTCCAGGAGGGGGGGAACCCCCAGTGGGGGTAACCTCAGGCCCCGGGGCTCCGCTGTCTAAGGACAAGGGGACTGCCAAAGACCCAGTCTCCATATGCAGGGAAGGTGCTGGGGAGACCGTGGAGGTAGCCAAAGAAGATTTGGCTAACGCACTCCTCATGGCCCTGAAGGCGGGACCACCAGAATCCTGGGAAGGTCCCACCTCCGTGGCCACAACGGTAGACGGTACCCCTGCAGCCGACGCACCGAGAGGAAGACTTGGGACCGAAAACATCAGTCCTGAAGCGTCCCCCCCGGGGCCGACAGAGGAGGTCCGCGTACCGAACTCCGACTCGAGAGCCGGGGTTGGAGTAAGGGTCGGGCCCGACCCGAAAACCTCCATCGGCTCCACCAGCACCGGGCTCCAACGGTGCCGAGGCTGTTGGAGGAGGAACCATAACAACAGGGTGGACCATCGGCTCCGAAGCCGAATGGGCTGGAACCGAAACTAACTTTTGGAACACCGGAGACTGGAAAAGTCTTAGGAGCACCCAGTCGATGTCCGAATCAGACATCTTGGAGGATCTAGATGACACCGATCGGGTCCGAACCGACTTCTCCATCGGCTCCATAGGACTAGGGGACCGGCTCCGAATGGATTTGACTACTATCGGTTCCGAGGGAGACCTCAAAACAATTTCCCTCGGTGCCGAGGAGGGCTTTGGCGCCGAAGGGGAAGAGTCTGAGCCGGCAACCCTCATCGGCTCCAAAATCAGTAGAGCCGATGAAGGTGACCCGCCTCGATGCCCCAGTCCTCGGCTCCGAAACCAGAGGAGTCGAGACTGGAGGCATCGAGGCAGACCGTTCCGCCCTCGGCTCCGAAGTCCGTGGAGCCGATGGAGAAGCCTGCCTAGGTTTCTTGGCAGTCGGTTCCGACAGACTGGTCGGAGCCGACGCTTTTTTCTTCTTGGTAGGAGAGGAAGAGGAAGATAAGGCCTCCTCGAAGGAGGGTTTAATCAGCCCTTTTAATATTAATTTATTCTTCCTCTCTTGGAGGACTCTAGAAGAAAAGGCGTGACACGCTACAGGACTCCTGTAGGTGCTTGGCGCCTAAACAAAATACGCACGAGGAGTGGTCGTCAGTTATAGACATTTTGTAACCACACCTCGCACACTTTTTAAACCCAGAGGGTCTATGTTCTTTAGACATATTGACTAACAGGCACTAAAAAACAAGTTAAAGTAGCTGTTCAGAGATGAGATTTTACCACAAGGAAAACTTTAAACCAAGTTTGTTTTTTTTTTTTTTAAACGAGACAATACACAATATCAGGACAAAATTACTGAAAAGGAGGGCCAAGACCCTCTAACTTAAGCAGGTACTTGACCTCCTGAAAAAAACAAAAGACACTAGATAAAGAATAGGGGAAGGCCCCTCTAACTTAAACGGGAAACCTTTCCCTTAAACCAAAACACAATTTTTCTCAATAAATGTTAGCAAAACACACTCGTACAACAACAATAGCTGTTAAAACAGCTTTTGGGGTAAGAATATCAAAATTCCTGACAGGAAACTTTGAAGAAAACAGTACTTAGCTCAGCCAAGTTTGAGACCACGTCCTAGCTTGTAAGCGGCAAACGAGATCTGGGGATTAGTGGTGGTGCATCCTGGGATAAGAAATAGCTCAGCCAATAAGAGGCTTCTCTCTATAGCATAGCGTGCCGAGTCGGAGCCGAGGGATCGGCTCCGAGCCCATCAGTACAGAATGTAGGCGAGATAGGATCACATAACATCTAGTCTTTCCAATCTGTGATAAGGTAGGGAGACTGTGCAAGATAGTGTGTTCAGCATTGCCCCTATGAATTCCAAGGACTAAGCCGGGGTCAGCTGATTCTTCTCCATATTTATATAAATCCCTAAACTCTGTGCTTGTAGTAAGGTGTACTGTCGTGCCATTATCAATAGACACTTGGTGGGAGCGGTCAGGAGCCAATCGTCTAAGTATGGAAATACCCGAAATCCCTGCAGTCTCAGGGGAGCTGCTACCACTGCCATGCATTTCGTAAACACTCTGGGGGCTGTAGAGAGGCCAAAAGGCAGTGTGCAAAACTGGTAGTGATTGGCTCCCAGTCGGAAGTGGAGGAACCTTCTGGATCATTTGTCCATCTTTATGTGGCAATTCACATCCCGGAGATCTATACAGCACATCGAATCGTCTTTTTCCAGGAAAGGAAGGATTGACTGAACCGTAAACATCTGGAACTTTGTCTGCTTGACAAACTTGTTTAAGATACTGACATCCAAAATGGGTCTCCAGTCCCCTGTTTTTTTTTGGCACTAAAAAGAACGTTGAGTAGAACCTGGACCCTATTTGGTCTGGTGGGACTCTTTTTTGTAGCAGCTTTAGAACCTCTTGAGCTGCGGATTCCCTTTGACTGAAGAGAACGTCAGGAATATGTTTTGGTGTTTTTGGGTGAAGACTGAAGGGATTGTGATAACCATTGGTAATGATCTGCTGCACCGAGGTGTCTGAGGTGATATTTTGCCAGGCATGTTGGTGCAGTGAGAAACATCCCCTGACTGCTTCCAGAGGAAAGCAATCAGGCCGCTCTTCAGGAGCACTGGTAGGGCTGGCCAAAGAAAGAATCTCTGGATCTCTGATTGCGCGGACCCCCCTGCCCCAAAAGGGGTGCTTTCTGGAAGAGTTACCCCCTCTGCCACGGGGGGTATACTCGCCACGTGTGTCATGAAAATGACCCTGGGACTTCTTGTGCCACATTTTCCCACTCCTCTGATTCCTAGAGAAGTATCATTGGGGAATGGAAAAATGGACACCTACGGCAGACAGGGTCTTACCATCCTCCTCACACCTGGTTAGCGTGTCTTTCACTTTGGATGCGAAACGAGAGGAAAGTTCAACTGGAGCGTCAAGGAAGGAAGTCTTGAAGGGATCCGCAAAGACGCAGAGGCGCATCCATGCGTGACTTCTCATGACAACGCCTGCACCCGCCGATCTAGCTGGTCCTTCAGTTGGATGGGAGATCAACCTCATGGACGAGTTAGAGATGGAATCTAGGATTGTGAGCTGCGAAGCCACCTTATCCCGGACCACATCAGATACAGCTCCTGCTAGTGTTCCAGAGAGCTCCATGATGAGATCTCTCTGGAGGCTAGAGAAATGTGCCAGATAATTCAATGACCAAATGGTAAAAGGTCAAAGAGGCGAACGTCCGCTTCCCTAGTCTGTCCAACACCCGGGACTCCTTGTTCAGGGGCTGAACAGTGTGGTTCGCCTTGGCGAACTACTTCTTTGTTGCCACCACCACCAACATAGCATCTACAGGCAATTCTTTAGACCAATGAGGACTATCTTTTGGGGGGGGGGGGGCATAAGAAATTATCCAGTCTCCGGGGGACAGGCTCAATGGAGTCAGGCTTTTTCAAGGCACGCTGCACGATGAGCTGAACAAGCTCGTTGGCAGGCGGGGTCACCCAGCTGGTACAGGGCCGGGAATAGAAGGGCAGCAAGAACACAGACTCCTCGGAGGATGGGTTTGTGGACTTCCAATCCCCTCGCTGTTTCAAAATTTCAAGGATTTCTCCAAGGGAGACATCTTCAGGAGGAGATTTTGGGGATCCTTCCCCTTCATCATAGTCCTTGTCTTAGATGAGAGACTCTTCAGGGGAGTCTACATGCTTCCTCTTGCATGATCCCTTCCTCAAAACCACCTCAGTGGGAGCATATGAACAGGAGAATGCCCTATTCAAGGGTATCTTGCAGCTCCCATACCTGGTGTCCTGGAGTGGCAGACTATGTCAATTGAGGTCTAGGAAGAATGTACATATGGTGTCCTGATGCCTGTGGAGCCAGCTGAGTGCCTGCAGAGGCCAGTGCCCTTTCCATCGCCTGGAAAGTGGGCTCACTTGAAGAGGAATGGGAGCCTGAAACTGAGAGGGGCAACCACGGAACTGGGGTCACAGACCCGCCACCAGGAGAGGAACCTCGATGGAACTCAACGCTGCTATGGTCATTGGGGCCGTAGCACATGTTGCAGTAGAAAAAAATCGGCACCTGGCTAGAAACCTCGGTGCTGATGGGCCAGTCAGGACCCCAAAGTTGGCTCAGATCCAAGGGAGTCAACATCCATAGGGTGATCATTGGTGCCAGAGATGAGGATGCCATTGGAACCATGATTGCTGGAACCGGGATAGGTACCAGAGCTGAGGGGTTCAGACCCAGAGAGGTCAAAGGAGGAGTATAAGATAGAGTCTGTGGAGAGAGCTCCTCTGTTCCAAATGGCATAGAGGGTTTACTTAGTGAAGACAACCCCTAGCCATCAAGAGTTGATCCACAAGTCTGACCACATCTAGTTCTGATAGGCTACTGGAGGATCTGGTGGATATCCACGATGGGGAGTCTGGACGTTCCAAGAAAGGACTATATGGTTGTCCTGAGAATGGATCCGTCGACAGGGAATATCTGGTCCGAGGTATGGGCTCTCCCTTCAACACCGTGGTCGATGGATCTGTAGAAAATGCAGTAGGGAGGGGGGGAAGTGACCGGAATTTGAGACTCTATTGTTTGAGCCAAAGGGAGAATCTGATCAGGTGTAGTCATGGACGGTACCGTGGTAAACAGAGCCAAGGTCGACAGTACCGATACAGTCTTATCAGACTTCGGTTCAGTAATCGGCATCGAAGTAGAGGACTCAAGTCCTGGTGCCAATGGAGCTGAAGCCAGTTTAGTAGTCATGATCAGAGTCAGTTCCACAGTCGGCACCGAAGAAGGGGTTTTGAGCCTTGGTGCCGAGGGAACCGGACAATTTAGGTCTAGGCTCTATAGACTTTGATTATGGATCTCTAGGAGAAGAGGGAACCAAATGGGTCCTCTTCTTGTGTTCTTTACCAGGAGGGGGAGAACTCTCCAGCACAGAAAGAGCCTCTGAAAAAGAAGTTTTGAGTAGTCTTTTAGAATAAGTTTATTGCATCTCCCATTCAGTGTACAGGTACTAAACCCCGCACAAATATTACATAGCGGTTCAACAGTTAAATGAGGTACATTTAAGCAGTACACACAAGAAGTGTGTGTGTGTCCGATTTCGGCATTTTGTGGACACACTGGTTGCAAGCTTTAAAACCAGTGGTACCTTTTTTGTCCGCCATAACCACAATCTGTCAAGGCCACTACACCTGCAAATACCACAACATCAATGACAAAACTACTATTACACTATAGCAATATAACAACCAAACCACTTATTTATTTATTTTTATATATGAAGGAAAAGAGAAGAAAGAAAGAAAAGTGTACCAACAATGGTACCCCGAGAATACCACAGAGTGTAAGGACAGGAGCTACCAACGATGGTAGGGAAGAATACCAGAAAATGGTAAAGGGGAAGTAGAACGAGACAATTTCCCAGATAAAGGATAGTGAGAAGTTATTTATCAACAAACTGTAAAAGTTCAACAAGAAAATAAGTTTTATCAACAAAGAAAACCACTTAGCTGAGAGTGAAAGGCTTGACACATCCTGACAAGTACTCGTCAAATGAGATCTGAGGTAATGGGGATAGAGGCACTATGGGTAATCTTAGCACGAGAGTTCCTGGCTGACGCGAGCTTGGCACAGCGGCCAAGTCGGAACCAAGGATTGGTTCCAAATCCCCATCAGTAAGGAATGAATGAAGATTAACAACATCAGATGGTATGTTTGGCACAAAAACAACACTTTGCATCTCCAAAAGAACACCACTCCACAGTGAAGCATGGTGGTGGCAGTATCATGCTTTGGGGTTGCTCTTTTTCAGCTGGAACTGGGGCTTTAGCCAAGGTGGACAGAATTATGAACAGTTCCAAATACCAGTCACTTTTGGCCGAAAACCTTTAGGCGTTTGCTAAAAAGCTGAAGATGAAGAGGAATTTCACCTTTCAACACGACAATGACCCCAAGCATACATCCAAATCAACAAAAGAATGGCTTCACCAGAAGAAAATTAAAGTTTTGGAATGGCCCAGTCAGAGCCCAGACCTAAATCCAATAGAAAATCTGTGGGGTGACCTGAAGAGGGCTGTTCACAAGAGATGCCCTCGCAATCTGACAGATTTGGAGCACATTTGCAAGGAAGAGTAGGCAAATATTGCCAAGTCAAGATGTGCCATGCTGATAGACTGCTACCCAAGAAGACTGAATGCTGTAATTAAATCAAAAGGTGCTTCAACAAAGTATTAGTTTAAGGGTGTACACACTTATGCAACCAGCTTATTGTATTTTTTTTTATTTTTTATATTTTTTTCCCCTAACAGATTTGTTTTTCAACTGAATTGTACAGGTTATAGGTCACATTAAAGGTGGAAAAAGTTTTGAAATTATTTATTGTGGTGTCATTTTTTTATATAACAAAAAAATGGTATTTTAACAAAGGTGTGTACACTTTTTATATCCACTGTATATACTCATGCTTCCTAATGGGTCTCTTAAGATCTTTACTAGTTTGCTTACGTGTGCTTTTAAGGTAAGTAGAATAAGACCTCTTACAAGCATTAAACAATTTCTTTCTCTTGTTGTATAATTTATTTATACTGGTATTTCACCACAGGAGTTTGTTTTAAATTTCTCATAATAACTGGTGTACATGCCTTATCAATATATTTTTTTATGTGAGACAAGAAGTCAAAGGTATAAGTAACAGCTTTAACAATGTCATTCATTGGAGGACTACAGCAGAATTTACTTAAGTCATCAAGTAACTGAAGAAGGTTCACTTTTAAGAAGTCCTCAAAAACAGGGTTATTTACAGGATTAAAGGATAAAACATATGGAGAAGTACAAGTAGTAGTCATATTTGTGAGGACTACATCAAGGATACTGGGCCCCCTGGTAGGAAGTGAGTTAGCACTTATAATGTCATGGAAGTGCAAGGTATACCTACCATCGGCAGTGCAGGTCATCTAGTTTATTGGTGGTAAGATGAGGTCGCCCAGTAGAAAGGTATTGGGTTTAATGGGAATGCCAGGTGATATTTTAAAAGATAGTTATCATGCACAGATGGGGACATGCAGAATGTTCTGTACCTAGCTATGAAGAGGTAAATAGTCTCATTATGGTGATTTGGACATCTACGAGTTCAAATGTGGTGTCCTGAGGAATCTGTTGTGAGGTGATGATATCCTTGACTACTGACACTCGCCCACAACTGCCGTAGGTCTGAAGGCGTGACAGCCACGATACCCAAGAACAGAGAGAGTGCTTTCACTGGTCTGAAACCATGTCTCTGTAACTACTCATATATGAATGTGTCCTAGTTGCTGAAGAGCCTCACATTTGGGCATTTTTTGTTAAGACTCCTAACACTGAGAAGAGCCACATTAATGTGCTTCAAATTAGAATTTACTAGTTCTGAATGTCCATCAGGAGGAACTTGCCTAAAAAAGGCACTATGGGAACAGCAAAGGCTTTATCCGTAATGCAAAAGCCTTGGCAAGAGTGGTGCATACCGCCCCTAGCAAAGCAGGAAAGCCTTTTCAGCCATTTCATCCCAAGTTGACGTGTGTTGTGCTTACTGAATGGGTTCTGATGTAAGAAGGTAGCCTCCAATTTAAGTAAATATTTACTCCCTTTGTGATGTAGTAATAAAAAGTTCTTGGTAAGCATGAGGCATTCACTACAATGATGAAAACACCTACTGCAATCAGGCTGGCTACAAAAGGGGCAAAAGCTAACTGAGATTTCATATTTGTCAGTGCAGACAAAGGGGTATAAAACCAAAAAGGTAAAATCTAAAAATAGGCAAGGGTAATATCCAGATGAATTAATATGAGCGCTTTCAAACACAATAAATATGTGAACTTCTTCAGACAAACACTAAAATACAAATCAAATTTAAATAGGCCTCCAAACATGACATAATCACTCCATCTACCATATTTAAAGACACAAACCTTCCCTAAATAGATCTAGTAAAAAACAAATACATTTCTAGACCAATCATGTAAAATTAATTAATAACATATACAATTCGAAAATTAAATTATATGTATAATTATAAACAAATAAATTAATGTCTTTCTAAAGACTTAAATTTAAGTAAACATTTTAAGGAACTTAGCTCATTTAAGCCAGGATAAATACAGCATTGGTTAGCACTTACTACCACAACTCTCTTATTTTCAAACTCAGTGACCAAGTTCCACCCCTAGGGGGTCACCTTAACCTGCTTGATGACAGAGAACAGAAAAAAATTATCACTATTCTCAATTATATGTCTGGCTAAGGCATTAGTGGGATTACCTTTGAGGATACTATACTGGTGCTCATAGATTCTTTGTTTTAAATGTCTTTCAGTTTTACCTATGTAAAAGAGGGCAAAGTTGACATTTAGCGAGATATACTACGCCAGAAGTATCACAATTAAACTTACCGTTAATATTGTAAGTGTAGTTGCCCTCTGTAAACTTATTTGACACCTTTACATGTTTGCAATAGTTACAGCTACCGCACTTAAACATCCCCCCATTTCCATAGGTAACATAAGTCTCTCTCTCTACCAAATTCTTGAGATTAAAACCACGCTTAAAAACCACTTTGGGGACTTCAGGGATCCTTTTTCTCAAATGGGGATCATCAGTAAGGACCACCCAATTTTTATTCAAAATATCTCTCACTAGTTTAGCATCCACAGAAAAGGGAGTGTTAAAAATCAATGAAAACTGGGATCCACTGGTCTCATTCAAAGGATCACTTTGTGGGCTCTGCTCACACATCTCCTTAGGCTCTGTTAACCCTAGCTTATTAAGAATGGGTTACCACCCCGAGTTCCGCTTGGTACTCACTTCACAAATCAATTGCTCTATAAGGGCAGATGGATAACCACGAGCCAGGAAAATTCTTTTAAGAGTTTCACATTCATGCAAAAAATCATTCTGAAGGGAAATCACACAGGCCACCCTTACAAGTTGTCCTTTGACAATGGATCTTTTTTGATAGTAGGGGTTGGAGCTATTAAAATGCAGGAAACAATTTGAATAAGTTGGATTTTGATATATTTTAGCTGTATAACAGCTATTAGTTCTATCTTTGGTTAAAAACACATCGAGAAAAGATATAGTATCAGTGTTAAACTCAAAGGTGAAATCCAAAAATGTAGTTAAACCAGATAGAAACTGAACAAATTCAATAGCGTTGTTCTTATCACCCTTAAAGATGACAAAAATGTCATCCAGATACTGCGTGTACCAAAGACATATTCTTTAAACGTCTCGTGACAAAATAAGATTTCATTTTCCCAGTATACCATGACACAATTTGCAAAGCTCCCACCACATGGGGAGCCCATAGCTATTCCTGACTTTTGAAGACAAATATCACCACCAAACAAAATATAATTATTGGACAAAACAATATCCAATAAATATTCGATTAATTTAATCTCATCACCCGGTGCTCCTATTTTTTGTAAAAAAATTATGAGTCCAGGACATTCCCAAAGGTTGGGGGATAACGATGTACAAATCACGTACATCTATGGTAAGAAAATTACAATCACTGTTAAACAGTAGCCTTTTAAGTGATTCAAGAAAACTCCAAGAGTCACGGCAAATTTGCGGCTGCCCTATTAAATATTTTTTCAATTTCATATCTACCAATTTGGCACAACCATAGGTAATGCGATTTCTACCATCAACAATGGATTGAAAGGGTGGATTCTTTAAATCTTTATGAAGCTTGGGGAGCCCAAAAAATAACTGGTGTTATAAGGGATGGAATAGTGAGATAGTTAAAGGTGTCTACATCAACCATATTATCTATAAATATATCGGTCAACAAACTCCTAATGCGTCGACAGGCGCCATGCAATTGATTAACTGATGCCTTCTCATAAGTTTCTGTACATAGATAGCACAATTAAAGTTCTTTTGCTGTAATCATCTTCACTCATGAGTGCTAGCCCACCCCCTTTATCTGGCTTAAGCACTTTCACCTTCTGAGTTCTTAGCAATTTCAAAGCGTCCATTTGGATGTCAGTAATGTTAGATTACGTTTTACATTTCTGTTTAAAATAACATTCACTAAGATTCCTCAAGTCCAACTCACATAATTTTTCGAAAACATAAAAAGTATTGTGCAAAGGTGGACTGAATAAACTAGAGTCATGACATTCAGTATTAATGGAGTTATTCTTGAACAAGCAGTTTAGGTTAAGCTTTCGTACAAAGAAGTCCAGGAAGGTTTCTGCTAGATTCATGTGCCTTGATGGCACAAAGGATAAACCCCTAGACAGAAGCTCAAATAATTAATTAGAAACATTAAAATCAGTAAAGTTATACATTAAAATCAGTAAAGTTATACATTTTAGTCACCTGTATTATTAATAAAAATCCGAGGGTAAAGTTCATCAGATAGCTCCCTGGAATCAATTACAGACCCAACCATGGTCATCTCCGTCACTTGTTGTTCTTCCTCAAATGTCAAAAGTTGGAATTGTTGCCTCTCGCCACTACATTGTTCGCATCCTTGCCATTTCAAAAATCCTGCACATTATGGCTGACGTTACTGACCCCCTGTTGGTTCCGAATATGCTGACTGCGTCTTGGTGAAACAGTAGGGCCAATATCAAATTTGTCTGAAACATTGGAAACATCAACTGAGCCGGAAGACACAGGTGGCTCAAGACTCCGCCCATCTCTGTTGTTCAAACAATTAGATTCAAGAGAAAGTTGACTGCCAGCATTAGGGACAATGGGCGGGGGAGGATAAGCCATACCATTATTGTAGTCCCTTTGGTCCCTTTCTACATTTTTATTTTTTGCATAATTTAGTTTGGCCAAAGACTGTTCAATGCTGTTAAAAATCTGAATGAACTCATATTTATACCTGAGGAAGTCTACATCATCCTTGATAGTTATGTCCAGATCCAGAAGTTTGTTTTTAAGACAGTCGGATTGCAAACTGTAATGACGGACCAAGAGTGTTAAAAACTCACAGCCCTGATTATCAAAAAGCTCCAAGTCTTTATGGAACTGTGTGTTACAAACTAGGCTAGAGGGAAAGCGTCACTGCCATAAATCCTTCGGTATATAGCGCATGGAGATACATTCCCGTAGATACACAATCTCCAACTGTAACTTTTTAAATTTAAACAGTTTAGAGTCAGTCCTCAAGTTTTCAATAATATTACAACTTAATACCTGATTGTCCGTAGAATTAGCACCATTTGCCACTGCTGAACAATATGACAAATGAATAGATTTGTTTAGACAGTCAGACAGGGAAGGTAAGGTGACATTTAGGGGCCCTTGTTCTAGCTGGGTTCCGTCACCAGCAGCATATAAATTACTATTATGTACAGACAAGCCATGTGAAAGATCAATACCCCCAGTCAGGTTAAGAGGTCCAGAAGATAACACTGAATAGGATCACATTAGCACATTAGACAAAGGGGTATAACAAAATAAGATAGGTTATTAACTTACTCTTGGTATAAGACAGAGTGGGATAATTACTTGGAGTAGAAAAATGTGATAATATGGGAAATGGCTAAAAGATAAAATAATGAGCCGTGACTACTAAACTAGTCACAAGTACAAAACAGTATTAAAATGACACAGATATATGTAGGATCAATATGGAAATCAATGAATGGCAAATTGAAATCAAACAGATTTACCCAATAGAGTAATGTGGTCTCTATGGATCCAGGTGCCATAATTGTAATAATTACAGATATTCTAAATGAGTACTTCCAAACTTATTAGCTGTAAAGCAAATAGTTTCAATGTAATATCGTTGAAATCATAAAATGTTTTGGACATAAGAATGCCAGTACATTTAGTTTGACAATAATAAGCATGCCTAAGCGAATCTAAAACTATAACTTAGGGTAACCCAGATCTGTGATTCAGAAGGATACAACCTTGGCTGTAGAAGATGACCTCTGTTTCTTTAGGTGCTTGGCACTGGAGTGAATGTGTGGGAGAATGGGACTAAGCAGCCATTTCTGGCTCACCCATCTTGGGGCGAAAGGAGGTGGCCTGACTCACTGCATTGACAAAATCTACTAAAGAGTAAGTTATTACTTGCAGCAAAGAGCCTAGCAAGAGCTCACTTCAGCAGCATGCTGTTTGGTAGGAAAATAATGTGTGGAAGCACACATACACTTCCTATGAAGCAGATACAGCAGAACCTCTACGCAGCCTATGGAGAAGTGAGTTAGAGCAGACCCCCATGAATGTCACAATGGCCCACTTCCACACACCTGACTCTTGTCTCTGAAGGGATAGGCAGATTGGACTCTCTCCTCACTTTCAGAATAAATGGACACTACGGTTTTAATCCTGATGAAGGAATGAGTATGCCCAGCTCTGACACATCATCACAAAAAGAAATGAGCAAATATGGTACTGGTAAGGGAGTTAGTGGATGGATCATGCCATCAGGGATGTACAGAGAATAAAAGGGTCTATATCACGCTGTCGAAGTTTTACAACTTCGAACACTATACGGTCGAACCCATATGTTTGAAGCTGTAAAACTTAAAAAATAAATAAATAAATACATAACCTGGCAGTTGTAAGCAGGGGGGCAAGTCCTCCACACCCCCTGCTCTTTAAATATACCAACTCCGAGACCGCACTACAATCAGTATAGTGCGGAAAGGGAAGATTTGCCTTTACTACACCGCAGCACAATCTCCGAGTTTTAAAGAGTGGGGGTGTGGGATGAAGGGGGCTCGCCCCCCTGCTTACAACCATCAGGTACATTTTTTATTACTTTTATTTTTTTTTTAATTTAAGTTTTCTAAGTTTCACAACTTCGAACATATGGGTTTGACCATATATCGTTCTAAGTTGTAAAACTTCGACAACGTGACATAGACCCAGAATAAATTACTAGAGTGGAAATCACATACTATAGGGCGGCCACGGTGGTGCAGTGGTTAGCATTGCCGCCTCACAGCAAGAGGTTCTCCGGTTCAATCCTCGGCTGGGGTGCCTTCTGTGCGGAGTCTGCATGTCCTCCCTGTGGTCGCGTGGGTTTCCTCCGGGTGCTCCGGTTTCCTCCCACATCCCAAAGACATGCTGCAGGTGGATTGGACACTCTAAATTGGCCCTAGGTGTGCGTGTGAGTATGCCTTCTGTGGAAGGTTGGGCGCCGGGCTGGCAACTCAACACCGTAAAACTCCACTGCCATTCAATGTGCGGACAGGTGATCCGCTGTGGCGACCCCTAACCGGGATAAAGCCGAAAGAAGAAGAAGAAGAAGAAGAAGAAGTGGAAATCACATACTATCTCCAAACTATGCAAGGGCCTTTTTGCAGAGATTTTGGCAAAGCGTAGGGGAATGTTGTTTCATGGGCATTAGTTGTGCAACGGCTTGCACAAAAATCTATGCCGTACATGCTAATAAGTGCATAACACATGCAAATGATATAGCACAAACAAATAAGTGAATAATGAGATTTAAATGAGGAGAATATAAAAGTGCTACAATTCACATCTCACTGCAATTCCTTATACACGGAAAACATGTAAAAAATGTATGCAATACAGGTTGTAGTGATCACTTTTACAGTTGCAGTAGTTTGCACTGAGTAGCATTTAACAGCTTTGTCCACCATCAGTGCTGACCTGAGTGGTACATTCTCAGAGGCTTAGGGCTCAGAAATGATACAGACACTGGCTAACACACTATATCCTGACAAAAGATCAGATAGTAGGTTGCTACAGATGGATATTATCAAGAGCTTAGACAATGTATTTTGCACACTTGTTGACTATTTTGAGAATGCATGATCCTCCTACCTGTGAAAAACAAGGCATGTGCAGCTCTCACCATCTTAGCTGCGAGAACTTTTCAGCAACCTATTGGGGACCATCTTGGTATTTCACAAACATCTGTCTCCTGAATATTCAACAAATTCCTCCATATCATGCTGCTGCATGTGGAAAAGAATATATGGTTCTCCAGGACTGTACATGAGACAGACAGCAATATGTGTGGTTTCTACAACATCACAGACCTTCCCAATGCACTGGGAAGCATGCATTGAACACCGTAACAAAAAATAATGTACTCGGCAGAGATTCACAGAGGTATATCAATACAAAAGGCTAAAACCAAAACGGGAGGAAAAAATGCCCAGGGCTACCATTCCTTGAGCTGCCAGATATTCTGCAACAAAGAAGCATGTGGCACCCTGGCAGCCAGGGCCAGCCATATGCATAGGCAAACTAGGCAACTGCTGTTTGTAGGGGCACTCTTTTCTTGATTATTTATTTATTTTTATAGTAATGATTCTTTTCTCTAAAAAAATAAAGTGCTCCTATAAGGGAAAAAGAAAAATATGCCCACTGAGCAGCAAGCGCTTCGGGGGTGGGAGGGTTAGAGCTCCTGTTAACTATATCACATTAAATGGTTAAAGGCTGCAAGGTCAGAAGATTACAGACCTCTGAACATTCAAATGTAAGAGAGAAGGGACCCGAACAAGTTTTTTTTTTTTTTTTTTCTGGCAAACTACAAATTGTAGTATTTGAACATCGAAGGACATTCTGAAAAAGAAAATGATGTGCAGCTGGATGCTGATGACAGAAATTTTACTAATTTTACAATAATGCTAGCAGACTCATCAGCCAGGTAAGTTGGGCAATGCTTACGTTGAGATGGAAGAAATGGTGCGGTGAAAGAAATATTATTACTGTACAATGATGCTGGTAGTGATCAACCAGGTATTTTTGTAATATTCTTCTGGCTTTGTGATTTGTGTGGAGCAATAATAGATTAAAACAGCTTAAAGTGTGACTAATTGTTTTTGTAAGCTGTGAAGGCATACCTCTAAGCCTCTTAGCAATAAATCTGGAAAAAGCCTAAAATAATGGAGGAATAAAGGCCCAAAAAGAGGGTCAAATTTTTAAATATTGCTCTTATAAACTTGGAAAATTGCTAGAAAAACAGCATTTGTGTTAGCAAGCATTTTCTGAAGGATATGAAGCCTAAAACTCAAATGCAGGTCATCATTTAGTGACTTCAATACACAATGCTTTGACAGAAAAACACAAATTTTATAGTAACAAAAATGAGATAAAAAATCTGGATATTCCATGAAAATCTGAACCGTTGAGAGATATGTGTGGAGGTGAAATAATATTACATAGCCATCAGATGTCTTGGCTAGGGCTGGTTTGTGGGGGTTGCGGTTGGCTGGATGAAAGTAAATCTCTTGTTATTTGCTCAGTTTAAACAGTCTCTGTCTGGCTTAGCAGGACTAATGTGCATTTTTGAGAATTAAGATAGATTACTTAACAGGACTGCAGAGAAAAATGATTACAGCTTTATGCTGTTTACTTATTATGTTGGTGTTGCAGGACTAATGTGACTGTGCAGTAACATGCAATATTTTAATGTGTGTGGCAACTGGAACAAAGCTGAAATACATTGCACAGTCATTCTCTTTTATCATGATCAGATGTCTAAACTGCACATAGAAGTGGTTATAACTGCTTGATGGGGTTTGTTAGGATGAAAATAACTGACCCTGTTGTCACTTGCTCAGTTTGTCACCTCTCAAAAAACATTAAGACTGCACAACTGGATGTTGACATGAACTTAGTAATCACCTCTGCTGTGAACCACACCTAGTCTAAAACTAGCCCAGCTCACAGATATAGACAGAAGGTCTCTTCTACTTTTTTTTTTTATGTGGGGGGGCACTGGGGACGAGGTCATTGTTTCTTTAACATTCCTCTCACACATCAGAGGTCAGCATACCTTGTATTGAGCTAGGGACAGAGTGGTCATTATTTCTTTAACTTGTTTCATAAACTTCAGAGGGTCACTATAGCACGTATAGGAGCATGGTACTGTCTCTAGAAGTAAAAAGTTGGAAATATTATTGCAATTTTTTTTCCACTTTCCTCACGATCAAACAACTAATGCATATACAGATGGATGTCTTTCTGAGGACAGTAAATAAGCATTCTGTTTATATATGTTTGAAGGCAAATATGTTATGTTCTGTTTTATTTTTCAGTTTTGGCCCAGTCTGACATCAAAATGGTACACAGAACACGTCTGTCTTTTCAGGGTAGGAGATGAGGAGGCAAAAATCTGACAGCAGCAGCTTAAAGTATTGTCTTCATTCTACACACTAACACCGTAGGGGCATACACTGAAAAGAACTACTTATTTTGAGGCGGGTGGTAAGGGGGGAGGCAGGTACTATTCCTTGATACAATATATGTACCTTCAAATACTGGTCTTCAGTTTATTGTGCAGTGGCGTTTGGTCAGCTTTGAGTATTAAAATTTGAATACAACTTATTTCTTCCTTGAAATAAAATAGCGAGATTGATTTTCTTTCCCATGCACATTATTTTTATTCAGGTCATCATTTTATTGAAATGTTGGGGAAACAGCTCTAAAATGCACCTCAAAGCATCTATACCATATAGTTTCCTGGAGCCTAGCACCCCCCTGCTTAATTTAGATATAACAGGGTAGTCTTCGTCAGTAAGTATGTGCTGAAAGGATGCAGAAAAAGCAGAGATGAAGAGTGAGACTGAATTTCTTTCTGTAATCATGATTTTTGTTCAGGCAATCATTGGATAAAAAGGTCGTTTAAAAAACTCTAAAATGCATCTCAAGGCATTTGGGGACATACTGGCCCCTAGACCCCCAGCTTAATACATTTATTTACACTGCAGTTTTTACAGTGTAGGCTTGGTTAGTTAGGATGTGCTGAAAGAATGCAGTTAAAATAAAGTTAAAGAGTAAGACTAAACTTCTTTCTTTGATCATGATTTTTGTTTTGGCAATCACTGGATGAAAAGGGATGCTTATGGCCCCCAGACTCCCAGCTTAATACTGTTATTTCAACTGTAGTTATTACACTGTATTCTTGGTTAGTTAAGGTGTGCTGAAAAGATGCAGATGTAGACTGAATTTGAGCAGGCAATCACAGGAAGAAAAGGTTCTTAAAAAAAAAAATCTAAAATGCATCTCAGACCATCTAAAACCTTATGACTTCTGGGGGCCTCATGACTGTCAGACCCCTGGCTTAATGCAGTTGTTTCCTGCACAGTTGGCAGACTGCAGTCTTGCCTAGACAGAACATGTTGAATGAATGAATGAACCATTGGATGAATGAACAGCTGTAGAAAATAACTGCAGAGTAAGACAAACTGAGAAAAAGGAAGGAAAAAGAAAGTAATCTAGGGAGCAGTGGTGGGGCGCCATAGAGTCTTTTTGCCTAGGGTGCCAGTTTACCCAAGGCCATCCCTGTTGGTAGTTTATGTGATTCCAACATATGGCATATGCCTGACCTGTATATCTTTGCTAAGTGTGGTGATCCCCCTCACAACCATGTAGTTGACAAGTGCTTGCATAGTGTGCAGAATAAACAATGACACATACATACACACATGCACTTTGCACCAAACCGGTCCCCCCTACCCACAAAAAAGAAACTGTTATTGTGTTACATTCTGCAGGTGATGCTGGCTGCCCAGTTGAGCCCAAGAACATAACCCCTGTAAGCAACCCTGAAACCATGGCAGAGATGTGTTATAACCCCGCCTATGTCCGGACAAATAACATTACTAACTTGTACTCAGATGATGAAGGCATGACTTTGTTGCCTGAATATATCAAATAGGTTTCTACAGTACTCTCCTGAAACAGCCAACTAGATGTATGGAGTACAAATCATACTTCATAATATGATTATATGTAAGCAGGATCAGCTTTCCATCTAAGTGACTACATTACGCCACCAGACAGGCACCCCAGAAGTTGCAGAAAGCAATGACAGCAATCAGGAGATAGATGACATATGAACTGTGAGAGTCCCCCTAGGTGGTTGCAAGTTCAAAACATAGCAGCTCTGGCAAGGCAGCAGTGTTTGGTTAACAAATACAGGCCATAAGATACATGAAGTGACAGTGTTGCACACAGTAAACATAATGCATGCAGTGCTGGTCACCGAATAATTTAGCCCACTAGGAATCAGACATTACTTCATTACTTACAAAACAGGTGGAGTGTTGTGGGCCACAGACATCATCATCATCTCTACAGAGGTAGTAAAACACAGTATCATAAAACTGCTAACCAAAATCGGAAGGGACATGTTACATGGAAGGATAAGTGATGTCAGTGATCATTTCTTCTTCTGACAGGGATGAGTGTTACTGTATAACTATGACCTGGTATCATACCACTGACAAGAGAGGGCAATGCATGAAACCTCATTGGTAAGGATAATGTGTTACTTCATGATCTGCCCCTGGATGGTACTCGCTGGTGAGGTGTCTCTGATAAACCCCATGCAAAATCTGATGTACATGGTCACACTATGTCTGTACCCCTAAAGTGGACATGAACAAAACTGCCAATCTGGAAAGCCATGATGGCACTATCAGTCCTACATTGGAGGAGTGTGCCATCACTGACCTTAGTACACCAGCCATTTTGCTATGTCTGAGCTCCAGATCCATACGGAGCTCAAACTGGTGCTTTGCAGCATATTCACAAATGTCATTCATCACATCTGCCAGTTCAGTTCAGGACTATTTATTATTTATATTTATTGACATTTGTTAACCGGGTTTGTCCAACTAGGCTTGTGGCCCATTTTCAGTGGAGACCCGAGGAGAAAAGCTCCAGTGGTACATTTTAAACAAGTATAATTTTAAACAATACTGATATAATAGCAGTTATAGCAAAAAGATTCACATATGTTGGGTTGCATGCACAAAGTTAAAGTTGCATTAAAAAGAAGCTAAGTAACAATTTTACATTGATATAGTTCAATAGGTCAACAATAAAAAAATTTGTTTGTATAAAATTATGCAAATGCATAGTAAACACATTGGAGAGAGAGGTGTAATGATGTACTAAGTATGGTCCTTTTGAGGGTACATAAAGGGAAGGAAGACTGGGTAGGGTCATGGCAAGGGCAGGTTCTGAAATTGAGAAAATAAGCTTTTAGTTCATTTTTAAAGTGTGAGGTGTGGGAGATTGAACGTAAGTCAATGGGAAGTTTGCTCCAAGCATGGGCAAGGGAGTGCTTGTAGAGTAGTTTTCCGACTGACCTTTTTGGGTGGTAGATATCAAGTAATTGTTGGTTAGAAGTACGGAGGGTCCGGGATGGGATATAGATGGAGACTAAGGAAGATAGAGATGGACAGAAGGAGGGTTTATAAAGAATAGAGTGTAACATATGAAAGTGATAAGACAGCAGAAATTGGGGAAGTTCAAGCCATTGAAGAGAGTTTAAAGAAATGCAGTGGTGTGAGTTGTATGGGGAATTAGTAATGAATTTGGTTATTTTATGGTAAGTCTGTTGGAGTTTGTTTAGAGTGGAGGCCTGGAAACTGGTAAGAACTGGGGCGGCGTATAAGAGGGAGGGGAGGAGGAGTGCCTGGCCCAGGGTAAGTCTAGATTCAGGGGTTAGGAATTTTTTGTTCTGATATAGCAGACCTAGTTTCTGTGTTTGTTTTTTTTATACAATGGAGTATGTGTAGGTTGAACTTTAGTTCGTCATTGATAATGACCCCTAGGAGTTTTGTGTGGGTGTCAGGTTGGACAGTTGTACTGTTAGAAGATGTAATAAAAAAGGAGGTTTTGTGATGAGAAAGAGAACGGGGAAGGAAAAGTAGGAGTTTGGTCCTTTTGGGATTTAGGATCAACAGGTTGTGAGAGAGCCATTGTTCAGTGGATAGTAGGGCCTGTTGGGTCAGGGAGTGTAGTTCAGGAATGTTATTTGAGATGGATATAAGTGTGGAGTCGTCGGCATACTGAATAAGGGAGGATTATTTGCATGAGGTGTAAAGATTCTTGGTGACGATGTTAAACAAAAGGGGTCCCAAGATGGAGCCTTGGGGAACACCAGTGGAGATGGGAAGGAAAGGTGAGGATGAGGATGACAGCCATTTGACAGATGGTTCCCTCCCAGATAGGTAACTATTAAACCAGGCAAGTGTGGAGGGGGATAGGTGGAGATTTGTGTGTTTGGATAGTGGTAGAGGATGAGAGACAGTATCGAAGGCTTTGGAGAGAGGAAGAGACAGTAAATGAGTTTATTGTTGTCTAGGGCCTCTGCAATGATATGAGTAAAGGAGAGGAGGGCAGTGGTGGTGCTGTGATGAGGACGAAATCCATGTTGGGTAGGGGGTAAGTAAGTGGTGTGTGAGGAGGTGATTGAGAAGCTGTGAGTGAATAAATTTTTCTACTATCTTGGAGAGGGGGGACAGAATAGCAATGGGTCGGTAGTTTGAGGGGTCAGTGGAGTTTCCACCTTTATGAAGAGGGAGAGTGAAGAAAGATTTCCAAAAGGTGGGGACAGCTGAGTCCAGAATAATCGATTAATTAGTATAGATATAGGATAGACAATTGAGTCAGCAGCAAGTTTGAGGAATGTAGGAGATAGATTGTCAATGGAAGGAGAGCAAGGTTTTAGCTTGAGTAGTAGAGATTTGATGTAAGTAATGGGAACTGGCTCAAAAGAAAACAAAGTGGTGTTAATGGGACTTGGAGGGGTGGGTGTCGAAGTAGAGTTTGGCTTAGAGGTTACCAGATTTTGGATGGTAGAGATAAAGTGTTTATTCAGGAGGGTAGCTGTTTCCTGAGAGGAAGAGTTAGGGTATGGGGAGGGATTAGAGGGCTTTCCAGGATAGAGAATGTTGTTGAGAGTTGACCAAAATTTTCGGACTGGATTTGTTGTTAAGCTAAGCAGAGCTATAATATAACTTTTTGTAATTAGTTGTATGTTTTTTTGCAAGGTTCCTCAGTTGCCTGTATTTTGAAGAAAAGGTGGTTGTTTAGTTTTAGTCCAGGTTTTCCAAGCACAATCTCTTTGTTTCATAAGGGACCTCGTCTCTTTGGAGATAATTACATATCCACATACCTCAATGGTACCCCCTGCATATCTGCTGCCTTCCCCCACCCAATACCACATCCATTTCCTCCAGGGGATTTGGAGGGTGCTCTGCTGGAGGAAATGGTTGGCTGGACCACTCCCTACCACCAGACTCTTCCTGTAAACAGTTAAGCTCATGGGGGATTCCTGAGCAGTAATGAATAGGACTTAGCACTCTTATTTGCCCAGGAATTCCAAATTCCCTTAACCACAGAACAAATGGGTCAAAATGGGTGCAGGCAGGGAAGCCAAGCAGGGTGCAAAAAAAAAAACCTGACTTGCCTTTCAGGGGTAAACTTTGAGCTCTGACTGTTTCAGGTACCTCACAGAATGAATCATTGAATGTACAAGGCAGCTGGGATATATACCCATTTATACACCTTGCCAGTACCCACCCTTAAACTTTACCTCCTTTACAAAGAAGCAATAGGCCAGTCATACCAGGGGTGAATTTATGAATAAATATCCAACTGTCTTAATTCCTAATTCTTGATTTGAAGCTGTTTCTCAATTATCATTTGTTTATTTGCTGAGGCAGGTTCAGATTTCTCCTTCTAGGGTTCACAAAACTGTTGAATTTGTAAAGAAATAAGAGGTATTGGACTGCGGAATCCATAATGGTCCAGAATGTAAGGCACAGATTGCCTCTAAGGGGTCTGTATGACAGAGAATACAGGGATAAGGCCTTCAGCCTCTCTTGATAAGTCAGGTCCTTTAGTCCCATGATATTGTTTTTTTGTCAGGAACCTTTGGGGTCTGTAACTCCTTGATATGTTTAGTAAGGTACATCCCAAAGAGCACTGTATTCAATGATAAGCCTGATCAATGGAGAATATAGAGGTTAGGACTTTGGACCTAGTGGAAATGCCCTTTGTCAACAACTTTCCTAGGCAGAAGGATTTCCTGACTCCTGCTGTAACATAATGTTCAAAGGAGAGGGATTATCTACCTGTGTTCTAAGGTCTCTCACAACATCCTCAATTTGGAGTGGAGCATCTTCTATACTACAAGATGGGCAGAGCATTTGTTTACCAAATGCAGCAATTACATTGTTTAACCATCTAATTTTAGCCTTCCGTCAGTGCACTGGCTATTAATGTATGTAAGTTCACTTTGTACCTTCTCCATATCCGAAGGGGATTCAAAAATTACACTCAATTTACAGTCATTAGCAAAAATGATTAACCAGAGTTACAGACTTTTTGATATGGACATCACAGAAAAATATGTCAAAAGGCAGAGGTCTTGCATGGTACCCCACTAGTTACCTTCATGCTCTCAGAAGCTGTGTCTGCCACCTTCATAGGGTGGGTTCTGTCCCTCATCCAATTTCCGATCCATCTACCTACATAGGGATCAATTTGGAGTGCATGTAGCTTGTTGATAATGTTGGCATTTGGTAAAGTATCCACACATATGCCTGCACTTTGTGCAGGCCTATGAGCAAAACCAATAAGGCAAGCCAACACATTACACAGGACTCCTGTCATAGGGGACTCCACTGTATGACACACAGATGACCCACTCACCAGAATGAACAAGGAGAAGGCAAAAATAAGTTGCTTAAATGGAGCCAGGATCTGTCAAATTATGCACACACTCAAGTCACTACACCACAGGAACCAGTATGATTCTACCATAGTCCATGATGCATTTCACAGCCTTGCAGGTGAGACTCATCAGGCTGTTGGGTCTGCAGTTCCTGGAGTCCACGGTGGGACAACCCTTATGGAGAGGCATCAAAACTGCTGTGCAACACACCCGGAGGACAAAGCAAGTGGACAAAGCTCAGGTTGAATACTTGTACGAACAGGTTCAACAGTGCATGTTTAGTGCTATTCAGCAGGCAGCCTAGTATGTTATCAGGTCCCATAGCGGATGTATTCTTTCTTTTACAAAGTACTTTTTAACAAGTGTCCTTTTGTGATGATAGGGGGTGTGAAGGCTGCCAGCCCAGCTAGCTGGAATTTTTTAAAGAATTCTATGTCATTTGTGAATAGTAATATGGTTTGTATGCTTGTCTTACAAATGTATGAAAATTATATGTTGTGTGTACATTACACTACTGGTGCAGAAGTGTATGTTCAATTGTATGTTCTGTACTGAGCTTCAAGAATGTAACCACAGTGTACCCTGCTGGAAAAGAGCAGAGATGTGTATAAACTATATGCCTATGCAAATGTATGTTTTGATGGTAAAGGCTGGAACATACAGATTTAACTTGCAAACCCTCAAGAAAAAAAAAGAAGATATGTTCTTACCATAATGATCCATGTTTGTTGTCTTTTATCTCGTCTTCCTTCTTTCTGGTTGAGTTCAGAGCCGATGTTGACTCCGACTCGGCCACTTCTAAAGCTCGAAGAGTCCTTACTGGCTTGAGGCTAACCCCTTATCCCAGCATGCTTAGCGGTAGCTACCCAGACCTCATTTGTGAGAACTAACCACTAGACAGGAAAACTACAAATTACCCAATAAAGGAGGTAACTAAACAATACTGCTTCCTTGTACCAAAAACAACAGGACAACAACAGTGACAAGGACTATACCAAACGATGAAAAGCAAAGGAAACTTAGCCAAATTAGCCAAAAAAGGGAAAATCCTCTCAATCATCCAGGATGGGGAAAGAGGGAGGGCCGCAAGAAGGAAAGTGAGATAAAGGACAACAAACATGGAACGTTATGGTAAGAACATAACTTCTTTATGTTATGGTATGTTGTCCATCTCACCTTCCTTCTTTCTGGTTGGGACAGCGTCCCCAGCATCTAAATCCTGGGTGGCTCACTGAAAGAGACTTCAGAACCGTGGAACCAAAGGATGCCTTGTTCCGAGAGGCCATGTCCACTTTGTAATGAGTAATGAAGGTATGAGGAGTAGCCCATGTTGGTGCCGCACAAATAGTATCTAATGGAAGCTTAGCTTGAAAGGCTATGGAGGTTGCCAAGGACCCAGTAGAATGTCCCCTTACTTTTCCCGGGACAGACACATTCAGAGACTCATAAGCATAAGTAATAGTATTGGACAGCCATTTTGACAAAGTAACTTTGGAAACTGGTGAGCCTTGCTTACTCTGAGAGAAGGATGCAGACAGATGATCTGATTTTCTGATGTCCTTGGTTCTTTGTGCCATAATTTGGAAAGAAAACAGGAAGTCCAATTGATTGATTCAAATTATACTCTGAACAGACTTTTGGTAAAAAGGAAGGATTACTTCTAAGAAAAACTCTATCGTTGTCAAAGATCATATAAGGCGGGCGGATGGAAAGTGCCTGCAACTTGGAAACCCACCTAGCTGATGTAACAGCAATCAGGAAGAGGGTCTTCCATGATAAGAACTTTAGAGGACAAGAAGTGGCTGGTTCAAAGGGAGGGAGGATCAGAGCCGCTGGTACTAAATTTAAATCCCAAGGATGGAGAGGTTCTTGGATAGGAGGCCTTAATAGGGAAGCACCTTTCAAAAAGGCCCTACATAGCTGGTGGGACATGATGTTAGAACCTAGAAGGCCCACATGAAAATTAGAAATAGCAGTCATTTGAACACGAATCATAGCAGCCGCTGCTCCTTTTTTGAAGGTTTCTGCCAGGAAGTCCAAGATTTTTGAAATTGGAGCTGTAAAGGGATCAATGTCATTTTGCTGGGCCCAGAAGGAGAACCTCTTTCATTTACTAGCATAAAGTTTCCTAGTAGTTGGTTTATGAGAAGAGACTAAAATATGTTGAACCATAGGCGAGATATCTGGGAGCCTGGCTAGGACTGGAAGTGGAGAAACCAAGCTGTCAGCTTGAGAGTTTGAATGGAGGGATGAAGAGCACCCGACTGATGTGTCAGGAGTTCTGGGAACCGGGACCAGAATCCAAGGCTCCTCTTGCAGGTAATGCCAAAGGAACGGGATCCATATCTGACGAGACCAGTACGGGGCAATGAGGATCAGCTTGCGACTCAGCAACTTTGCTTTCTGAAGAACTTTTGGAATTAAAAGAAAGGGAGGAAAGGCGTAAACAATCCCTTGGGGCCAATCGTGGATCAGTGCATCTCTGGGTGACTGTCCCGGTGGGGGAACTAGGGCAAAGTAGCTGCTGCATTTCTTGTTTAGGTGAGAGGCAAAAGGACTGCAGAATGGCTGGCCCCATCTGTGGAAGATCACATCCCTCACATCTCGTTTCAGAGACCACTAGTGGGGCGTAAGAATTGCCCTGCTGAGCTTGTCCGCTATCATGCTCGCCTTCCCCATAATGTGCGCTGCAACCAGAAAACACTGAGAGGAAATCGCCCATTGCCATACTTGAAAGGCCTCCCAACACAAGGGGTAAGATTTGGTTCTGCCCTGTTTATTGATGTACCACACTACTGATATGTTGAATGTCTGAATTGCTATATAGCCCAAAGGAAGAGAGTCGTGAAGTACTTACAACGCTTACAACACCGCTCTCATCTCCAGGACACTGATGTGCAAATAGTACTCATGAGGTTACCAAGTCCCTTGAACTGTCGTCCCAGATAATGCCCCCCACCTATCTGGGAAGTGTCCGTGGTGACTGTGGCTATCGGAAGAGGGGCTACAAAGGGTCTGCCTAGAGTGACTAAAGGAGAGTGGAGCCACCACTGTAGATCTTTTTTGCAAACATCTGTGATTAAAATCATGTGTGACATTGGTAGATCCTGATACGACCACTGAGTGAAGAGGAGCCATTGCAAAATCCTCATATGGTAGCGAGCTAATGGGAATAGAGTAATGGCAGCTGCCATCAAATCCAAGACCTTTAGGACTAACCGAGCCCGAACCTTTGACTGTGACAAGAGGAGAGAGACCTGACCTCAAATGACAAGGAGCCTTTCTTGTGGGAGCTTGGCTATCATGTCTCTTGTATTTAGCTGAGCGCCTATGAAAGTAATACACTGAGAGGGCAACAAAACAGATTTTTTGTAATTTATTGTGATTCCTAGGAATGCACAAATGTGAATCATGTGGTTCCTGGCCCTTAAGAGATGATGCTCGGTGGTGTCAGTGAGGAGCCAGTCGTCTAGATAAGGAAACACCTGGAATCCCAAATGTCTCAGGTGAGCCGTCACTACTGCCATGCATTTGGTGAACACCCTGGGGGCTGTGGTGAGGCCAAAGGGCAGAGGTCTGAACTGGTAAGGACTGGCACCCAGCCGGAAGTGTAAATGTTTCCTGGACTGCTTGTCCATTTTGATATGGTAGTATGCGTCCTGGAGATCGATAGAGCACATCCAATCATCCTGACCCAAAAAGGGTAGAATGGACTGCAGTGTCATCATCCGGAACTTGGTTTTATTTACTGACCTGTTTAACTTGTTGAGATCCAGAATAGATCTCCAGTCCCCTGTCTTCTTTGGAACTAAAAAGAACCTTGAGTAAGTTCCGGATTCTATCTGGTCTGAGGGGACTACCCGAATGGCTCTTTTTTGTAGCAAAGTTTTTACTTCTAAGGCTGCTTGATCCCAAAGATTGGGTGGAACATCTGGGACTGATGATTTTTGACTTCTTGGGGGAGTTTGGCAGAAGGGAATTTTGTGACCCCTGGATATTATGCACCATACCCATGCGTCTTCTGTTACATCTTGCCAGGCTCTTGGGTACAGTGATATTCTGCCCCCGGCTGCCTCCAGAGGTGGGCAGCCAGGCAATCCTTCAGGGATTCTGAAAGGGCCTGGCAGAGAATGCATCCCTGTCGCCCTGTTGCAGACCCCCCCCCCCCCGCCACAAGGTCAGCATCCGCCATTATTTCCTCCTCTGCCTCTAGGGGAATTATCTCCTTGAGTGCCTGGCTTTATGGAACCACATTTGCCACTCTTTTGGCCTTTGGGGTAAGGCCGGGATGGAGTGGAAAAACGGACTCCTAGGCAGAGAGAGTTCTGCCATCTCATTCACTCCTGGTAAGAGTCTCTCAAACTTGTGGCCCGAACAAGGCCAAGCCGTCAAAGGGGGCGTTCATAAAGGAGGACTTGAAGGGCTCTGCAAATTGACAAAGGCGCAGCCAGGAGTGTCTGCAAAGAGCCATTCCTGTGCCAGCAGCCCTACTCACTCCATCTGCTGCTTAAGAAATCAGGTGCATGGAGGAGTTAGCAATGGAGGTTAGGGTCGCCAGCTGGTTATCCGACTTGAAAGCTACTCCCTCAGCCGAAGGATCCTGGAGGGTATCTCCCAACTCTTTAAGGAGATCCCTCTGAAGTCTTGTGAAATGTATCAAATAGTTCAGCGATGAAGAGTAAAGGCCACTGAAGTGAAAACACGCTTCCCATATCTATCCATGGCTCTAAACTCCTTGTTTGGCGGTTGAATAGAAGAGGAAGTCTCCGCGAGTTCCTTCTTGGTGCCTGCTGCCACCAACATAGCATCAACTGGCACGCCTCTAGAGAGAAAAGTCTTGTCCTCTGGTGCAGTAATGAATTTGTTAGGCCTTCTCAGAATGGGCTCCATGATGTCTGGAGCACTCCACGCCTTTCAACTCACTACAAAAAGTGGGTCGAAAGGCGGAGACACCCAGGAGGTGGAAGGTCGGGAACTAAACGCGTCCAGGTACACAGACTCATCCTCAGAAGAGGCAAGGGACTTCCAGTTTCCCCTCTGCCTAATGATCTCCAGGATGTCTGAGAATGAGACATTTTCAGAGGGGGACTGTGGGGACCCTTCCGATTCATCCAAGTCCGTGTCAGAGGTGACGGACTCAGGAGAGTCCACGTTTCGTCTTACATTTTTTCTTCCTGGGAACTTCCTCTGAGGCATGCTCGGGAGAGGTTTCGGAAGAAGAGGGATGGCCCTGTGGAGTGTCCTGGTGCATCGGTTCCCTACGCTTCAGATGGAGAGAATGATCAGAAGCAGAAACCGGTATAGATGGAGACGGAGTCAATGGAGACGAGGGTGGGGCTGTCTTGGAGCACAGCATACTCATCACCTCGAAGGCACCGCAGTCCAGAATGGAGGGAGGCTCCAGCACAGAGCCTGGAGACCTCCGCCACACCGAAAGCGACAGCTCCAAGGCAGATATGGGAGCCAAACTCACCTGCCCCGAGGATCCGAGAGGGAGAGCGGGGTCAGATGACACTTCCCCCCTCAGAGCCAACGAGAGAGTCCCGGCACCCAGATTCCTTGACAGAGCGGACTGTCGAGGATTTCAGAGCAAATGTCAGAACTGACAAGGCAAGGTTTTGCGGAACCAACGGTTCCACCACTACTACTTCCATGCACTCCGGCTCGGAACTGGATGCAGTCAGAGGAGGAATAGAGACAGGGACTGGTTCGGACAACGGTGCTACTTCCTTCTGGGCTGGGCCCGACAACAACTGAGTAAATACCTGTGTCTTGAGCAGCCTCTTCACCACTCTCTCCACATCATCATCCGATAAACTCCTGGATGATCGAGGGGAGTGGGCAGCGGACCGGTGACTACCTGCCACTGACTGCAGAAGTGGAGACTGAGGCACAGATGTCACCAGGTCCAAAGAAGGAGATATCTCAATCTCTTTTGAGTCCGGGATGGCTCTAAAGCCACAGATGAAGCCACCGGAGAAAAGGGCTCTTCGGAGCCAACAATTTGATCCTAAGGATCAGAAGATTTTGACTTTATTGGCAACGAAGGTGGAGCCAATGAAGAGACCAGTTTCTCATCTGATTTTTTTGAAGGCTGAGTATCCAATGCTACTTCAACCTGAGGTTTTAATAACCCTCTCAAAATAAATTTGTTGCGCCTCTCCTGCAAAACCCGTGCACTAAAGGCATGGCAAACAGAGCATAAGTCTTGCAGGTGGACCACACCTAAACAATAAACACAACTCGTGTGCCCATCCATAAGGGACATTTTTTGGCAACACGAGTCGCATTTCTTAAATCCTGACTGCTTAGGAGCGTGTTTAGACATTATAAACACAAGGGGAGTAACAATGTGTTTTTTTTTGAAGAAAAGAGGAGAAGAAGAAGAGGGGGTAGCCTCTAAGTGAAACGGCTACTGCTCCCAAAGGGAGAAAGCCTTTAACTAAAACGGCTTCTCCCTAGTTAGCAAAGAGGAATAAATGGACAAGACAACCCTTAAGAAAAACGGGCCACCGACAACACACAGGTAAAGGTCTGAAAGAAAACGATGGCCTAACAACAGTAATGAGGATAGGGGTGATAAAGAAGAGAAAACTCTAAACTCGAAGGACATTTAGCCTAAAAAAATAATAATTTTGACAGACAAAATTCACTACTTAGCCTGAGCCAGCAGAAAACAATCTCAACGCTGCAAGCGGCAAATGAGATCTGCGTAGCTACCACTAAGTATGCTGAGATAAGGGGTTAGCCTCAAGCCAGTAAGGACTCTTCGAGCTTTAGAAGTGGCAGAGTCGAAGCCGAGATCGGCTCTGAACCCAATCAGAAAGAAGGGAGGCGAGATGGACATCATAACATCAAACAGTTATACAATGGTGTTTATCTCAGCTAAGAGAAAAGTTGTCTAGAACTAGGAGGTTTTTCTGTTGTCTGGAAACAGAAATAATTACATGTTTCAAAGTTAAAAGTGTTTAACTGTTTTATGACTTCCAGTTCAAGACAAACTTCTGAAAAATAAGTATTTTTGACACAGAGGTGACAAAGAATGATGTAATCTGAGAAAACCCAGTAGAAATGTTTGATAGTCACTTAAGAACTATTTCAGAGTGTGAGTCTGGGCATTTTCTATTTGTCTTTGGATGGGGAGACATACTCTCATCAGCACTTCTCATCTATAGTTCCCTGGTTCTGTAAGTAAGTCATTTAGTGCATACTAGCTCTTAGAGATAGGAATAAGTAAAGATTAGTTTAGATGTTTTCTGTATTGATGTGAGACTGTCCTCCACTGCTGTTTTAAAATATTTCCTGTGATTCTTAACTCTGTTGCCACTGTGTTGAGTTATTGTGTATTGTCTTGTGCTTTTATTATTTATTATTAAATATATTTAAACATTTTAAGTGTGGCTGGTTTGTGTAGAGATATTTAAGTTCTTAGGTTACTCGCATATGTATTTGGTGGTACTGTACAGGCCACTCTGAAATAGCCTTGCTGTTGGTCACACTTAACCATTTGGATAATAGTAATATTACACAGTAGAATTGGTCACCCTTTGGGAAGGGCCTTACAGTAGTAGATAAGTAAGAGCTGGTTGGTGGCAGTGATAACTATCTTATAGTCTCGGCATTAGAGGGCATAGCTAGTAAACTTGTGCCAGACTTCCCCAGGAGTGTCTGTCTGTTTGTATATAAATCACATCTCAAAGTGTGTGAGTCAGCTACTTGGGCAGGGAAACAAAGCACTGGTTGGACAGAGAGAGTGCTGGAGGTTTTGGCTTGACCACTCGGCCGAGATCTCAACCCTACAGCTGTGCCAGTGGGGAGTCTTACTGGGGATATGGAGAGAGAGGTAGAAACCAGCCCCAGATTGTGATCTCTGTGTGCTCCTCAGGGAAATTGTACTTTACTGTGTGTGTACTTGTCCTCCTCCCAATGTGCATGTCCCTCACTGGTGCTAGTGGTGAGGCTTGAGGCTCCTTTATTTATTAGGCCAGTGCAGGGGTATCACATATTAATTGGTGTCAGTGGTGGGATGTCCACATAACGTATTAGTTGATTGATAGTGGTAAGATAGCCACATCACATATTAATTGGCTTGTAGTGGTGTGGATATTTAATTCCTGTAGCTTGTGTACAGTAATCACTGAAGGTGCTTGTACTCTTAATCAGCCATCTAGTGAACATTCAAGGTTCATATCACTATTGTTTTAATTTTTTGTTAGCTCTGCTAGTCACGGAGAGCAGGCAAGCATGTCAGCAGAGAAGTATGACAAGCTGACAAGGGGCGATTTGGCTGAGATTTGCCAGGCTAAAGGACGGGTGCATATCAATCTGACTAAGGCAGACATGACTGCAGCTTTAGTCACAGCTGCATCAGAGAATAGCAATCAGGAGGACAATCAGACTGACTATGGAGATGTACAACTAACAGAAAATGGACAGGTCAACCTTTCCACAGAGGACTTAAAAATCCATCTGCAGTTAAAGAAACTTGAGTTGGAGGCCAAACATTTGGAAATAGAAGCAGCAGAGAAACTGAGGCATCAAGAGACTGAGGAAAATGAGAAACTGCAACCTGTAAAGGGCGAGGAAAATGAGAGACTCCAATGCCTGGATGCTGAGGAGGAGGAGAGGCACAGGCAACATGAAAAGAAGATGCTGACTCTTCGCCAGACTCATAGAGGTAATGGGGAAGGGAGTAACCGAACCCCAGAATCAAAAAAGGTCAGTAAGTTTCTTCCACAACTTACAGAGGGGAATAATTTTGATAGTTACATTCATATGTTTGAGAGGGTATATAAACAGTATGATGTTTACCAAGGGCTCTGGGTAAGGTTCCTGCCCCTCCTGCCCCATGGTAAAGCTGTAACTGTTCTTTCCAAACTGTCTGATAATGACTGCTTAAATTATAATGTTGTAAAGAATGGTTTGCTAGAATTTTTTTAAGTTAGCACCTGAAGCTTATAGGAAAAGGTTTTGTGAGCACAGACACAAGGCAGATGAAAGTGTGTTTGAATATGTTGCTGAACTAAGCACTTATTTTCATAGGTGGGTGAGTGGATGTCAGGTCACCACTTCTGAAGGGCTGACAGAACTTTTGGTGAGGGAACAAGCCCTTAGCACTTTGCCTGAGGACATGAGAATATGGTTAGCTGACAGACAATGCCTTACTGTACACGAGCTGGGGAAGAAGGGAGGCCTATACCTAGCAATCAGGGCATCACTGCACAGGAAAGGGACACCCAGTGCTCCTCATGGGTCTAATGGAACCCATGGTGGGCAGCCCAGACTGCCCCAAAAGAATCTGCCAGTAGCAGGGGAAGCCACTAGTCCAGTTACACGACCAGGACCTAGGGTTAAATGCTTTAAATGCAACCAGTGGGGCCATGTAGCATACAGATGTCCATGGAGGCAAGGTGGGGAACAAAAGTTGGGAGAGCCAGTAAGTGGGAATGACAAAATGCCAACAGTAGAGTGTCTCGAGATGACAAGAGTACCAAACTACGACAAGAAGTTATACCCTATCTTAGTGAATGGCAGAAAGACCATTGCTAAGACAGAGGCAGCCTCTGACATAACCATTGTGAAGCCTGCAATGGCTACAGAAGAGCACTACTTGCCTGGACAGTCTACTCCAGTCACAGCGTTAGCAAGAACCCCATTCCAAATACCTTTATCTAGAGTTCACCTTAACTGGGAGGGTGGAAAAGGAAGCCAGCAAGTAAAAAACACAGCATCCATGGGACCTGATGGTGTCCCCGGCTGTGTGCTCCACGAACTCAATGAGGAATTAAACCCACAGCTAGGACAGCTGTTTAATCAAAGTCTTACCTCTGGATACGTACCCAGGGAGTGGCGCACTGCAACTGTGGTCCCACTTCACAAAGGCGGTGCCTCCACCGACCCTGGAAATTACCGGCCCATTAGCTTGACAAGCCTTATCTGCAAAGCCATGGAGAGGATCATAATGGACCTCATAAATAAAGACATAGGGAATTTGCAGACTTTGGATCCAACCCAGTTTGGCTTTGTCAAAGGCAGATCATGCCTTTTAAACTTGGTTGACTTTTTGAAACAGTCACCAAAGCCATTGATGAGGGAAAGGCAGTCCATACAGCCTACCTCGATCTGGCTAAGGCCTTCGATACAATACCCCACTCGGGTATCATTGAAAAACTCATCAGCTTAAATGTTAACCCATACATCACAAGATGGGTTGCAAACTGGCTGAGTGACAGAACCCACAGGGTCAGAGTTGCTGGCACCATGTCAGACTCAAAGCCTGTCACAAGTGGTGTCCCACAGGGCTCAGACCTGGGCCCACTCTTGTTTGGCATCTACTTTTCCGAAGTACAAGCAAACACAGGAGGGTTATGGCTGACAAAGTTTGCAGATGACTGCAAACTGGGCCATAGTAGAAAACACATCTGACACAGATATCCTTCAGAAGGGTCTCACAGAAATGGATAACTGGTGCCAGAGCCACGGCCTAAAGTTAAATGCCAAAAAATGCATAGTCATTTCGGGAAAAACAAGGTTACCCCTAGCTACCAAATAGGTGGCAATCCACTGAGCACAGAAGAAGTTATCAGGGACCTGGGGACCCAGGTTGATAGTAGTCTGTCATTCGACACCCATGTAGCTAAAGTAGTTAGGAAGACCTTCTACATTGCCCACCTTATCATGAAGGGATTCTCATCTAGATCAAGGGAGGTCATAGTCTCCCTTTACTCATCACTCATCAGACCAATGATTGAGTACAATGCCCCATTCGGAATGTATCTGACCCGACACTTGCAGCAGCTGGAGAGGCCACAAAGTTCCTCACCAAAAGGATAAAGGGTCTCAAAAATCTGTCCTATGCTGCCCGACTGAAAGAACTCCAGCTCTATTCAGTCGCCACCGCTTGCTCAGAGGTGACCTTTGCCTAACATACAAGGCCATGTCAAACCCAGATTTGATGAATATGCTTCACCTCAAAAATCTAGATCCATCAGAGCCACAAGGGCGGAGACTTAAACCTCGACACGGCTATTAATAGGACGTGCTGGAGGGATAGATTCATCACCCAAAGACTCCCTATGCTGTGGAACAAAATCCCGGTACATGTGAGGCAGAGCACCTCGCTGGCCTTGTTCAAGAGAAATCTTGACCAATGGATGGGAGATCGCAGATATACCCCAGGGATTACCTCAGTGTCACTGCTCAACAGAGGCACAGCAAAATAATGGGTATAGTTCCCCATACTAAAGGGGTGGCATAAGCCACAAAACGATGGGCTAGGCTTGTAAATGCCCTCGGGCAGATAGCCTAGTATGAACCTATGAACCTATGAAGGTGTGTTTGAGGATATAGCTGCAGATGTCCTGGTAAGGAATGACTTTGATAATGCAGTACCATATGTTCATGCAGTTACATGCAGTTAGGGTTGGAGACAAGCATGTAGGTCTGGTAGCCTTGGGGAGACCCAGGCAGACCACACACTTGCAGCCAGGATTAGTGAGTTGGTCACTTCAGGGAGTGAGCTACCCTGTAACAGTGACATTGTACGTGAGCCACAGCTGCTTGTTGGCACTGATGTTCCCTTGGACAGAGAGACTGCAAGGGTAGAGGTGAGTAGTAGTACCCAGGCTGACAGTGAGGCTCCACTGTCAGAGAATACCAGACTTCCTGTGGAAGGGGGAGTTGGGAAGGGTTAAAAAGAGAGAGTTGAGACAGGCTCAGCTCTCAGACCCTATATTACAAGGCCTGAGAGAGTTAGCTAGTGAGGCACCTGATTCTCAACGGAAGGGGGAATCTGCATACTGGGACAAAGGGTTACTGTATAGAGAGTGGACCCATGAGGGAGGGCTAGAGGGTGAGAGAATACAGCAGTTGGTAGTGCCCACAACCTACCGACTGGCACTTCTAGCCATAGTCCATGATATTCCGTTTGCAGGTCATATGGGCATAAAACATACAGAGAGACATATTATGCAGAACTTCTATTGGCCTGGGATTTCTAGAGATGTAACAGGGTACTGCAGGACCTGTGGCAGTGCTAAAAGGTAGGCAAGACAGATGTAACAGGGTACTGCAGGACCTGTCAGCAGTGCTAAAAGGTAGGCAAGACAGGAGACGAGGTGAAAGCTCCTTTGATGCATTTGCCTGTGAATAAGGAGCCATTTCAGAGGGTAGCTATGGATACTGTGGGGTCTCTGAGGATCCTAGGTTCCAGAGGGAAAAAGTATATCCTAGTGGTAGTAGATTATGCCATCAGATACCCTTAGGCAGTGGCTCTGTCTGCCACTGATGCAGAAAAGGTGGCAAATGCTTTGTTAGAGATTTTCAGCAGGGTAGGATTCCCAAAAGAAATACTGACTGACAGAGGTGACAGTTTCATGTCAGACCTGCTGACTTGTCTGTGGAAGTACTGTTGGGTGAAGTACCTAAAGACCACCCCGTGCCATCCCCAAATTAATGCTCTTGTTGAGAGGTTAAACTCTACATTCAAGACCATGCTATGGGCATTTGCAGACTAGTTTAAGAGGGACTGGGGACAAATATCTGCCCCATCTGTTGTTTGCTTACAGAGAGGTTCCCCAGGAATCCACAGGTTTTTCACCCTTTGAATTGCTGTATGGGCATAGGATGAGGGAACCTCTAGATTTAATGTGAGATGAGTGGGAGGGTGAGTGTGAATCCCACAAGGAGTCTGTTGTGGCATATGTACTAAACCTCAGGACAAGGCTTAGGGAACTCATGGGCTTGGCCCAGGAGAACCTGGCAGAAGCCCAACAGCAGAAAAAGGTCTGGTATGGCAGGAATGCTTAAGCTAGAAGGTATGCTGTAGAGAAGCAGATAAGGATTCTCATTCCTGTCAGACACAACAACTGCAGGCAGCCTGGAAGGGACCCTACAAGGTGGTAAGGAAGATCAGTGATGTTAACTACATGGTGGAACTGCTAGGCAGGAGCACAAATTGTAACATGTTAACTTGATGAACCCTTACCATGATATGGAGGCCCTTGTGCTGAGTATTTTCAGTGGATTGCAGGAGGACTCTGAGGGAGATCTGGTGACTGATCTCCTCAGTGAGGCCCGAACTGACACCTCAGTGGAAGGGGTAGCAATCTCCCAGCAGTTACCTCCTACCCAGGTTCGAGAAATCCGAGCAATGTTACAGGGATTTGTGGACATGTTCACTGGTAAACCAGGGTGCACCCACCTGGTACAACACAATGTGGATACAGGACCCCAAAGGCCTGTTAAGCAGGCCCCTTATAGGGTGCCTGATAGAGTCAAACAGATTCTGAGGGAGGAGATACAGGAAATGTTGGAAGTAGGGGTAATTCAGGAGTCCAGCAGTCCCTGGGCCTCCCCAGTGGTGCTAGCACCAAAGAAGGATGGCAGCACCAGGTTCTGTGTGGACTACAGGAAATTAAATAGTCACACAGAGTTAGATGCTTACCCCATGCCTAGGTCAGATAAAGCCCTAGAGCAGCTGGGTGGGGCTAAGTATCTTACCACCACTGATTTTACCAAGGGTTACTGGCAGGTGCCCTTGACTCCCAGTGCTAGAAAGAGGTCAGCCCCTTTTGTGACTCCTTTTGGCTTGCATGAGTTCACAAAGATGCCCTTTGGGATGAAAAATGCCCCAGCAACTTTCCAGAGGCTGGTAGATCATATCCTAGCAGGAGCAGGAAATGTTGCTCTTGCTTACCTAGATGATATTGCCACCTACAGCCATTCCTGGCAAGAGCACCTTCAGCATGTCAAGGAGGTGCTGGGTAGACTACAGAGGGCAGGGTTGACCATTAAGCCCAGCAAATGTCAGGTGGTATGGCAGAGGTCTCCTACATAGGGAGTCGTAAGATCAGGCCAGAACCTATCAAAGTGGAAGCCATACAGGCATGGCTTGCACCTGTTACCAAAAAGCAGGTGAGGGCATTTTTAGGGACAGCAGAGTACTACAGAAAGTTTTTCCCCAATTATACTACCATAGCTGCTCACCTCACAGACATGACAAGGAAAAAAAGGCCAGATAAGGCATTGTGGACCCCAGCATGTGAACAGGCATTCCAGAAGCATAAAGGAGCTTTGGGAGGACTCCCTGTGTTAGCCAGTCCAGATTACAGCAAAGAATTTGTTCTGCAGGTGGATGCTTCAAACCATGGGGTGGGGGCTGTACTTAGCCAGATTTCTTCAGAGGGTGAAGAGCACCCAGTGGTTTATCTCAGTCATAGGCTCCAACCCAGGGAGGAATGCTATACAACTGTAGAAAAGGAATGCCTAGCCATAGTGTGGGCACTGCAGAAACTTCAACCTTATCTGTATGGAAGGAAATTCACTATAGTTACAGACCACAATCACTTAACATGGGTACATTGAGCCAGCCAGCAAAATGCCAAGTTATGAAGTTGGAGCCTAGGGTTGCAAGCATATGATATGACAGTGCAGCACCACACTGGGGTAGGCAATGCCAATGCAGATGGGATCTCATGGCAGGGAATGGGGTAAGGTATTCCGAGATAGGCTCAACCCTCTCAGGCAACATTTCTCAAGTGTCACTTGAAAAAACAGTTTGGGTTTTTGTGGGGGGGGGGGGTGGACTGTGAAGTCTGCCAGCCCATCTAGCTGGAATTATGTAAATAATTATATGTCATTTGTGAATAGTAATATGACTTGTATGCTTGTCTTACAATTGTAAGAAAACTATATGTTATGTGTGTATTAACTAATGGTGCAGAAGTGTGTGTTGAAATGTATGTTCTGTACTGAGCTTCAAGAATGTAACCATAGTGTACCCTGCTGGAAGAGAGCAGAGATGTGTATAAACTATATGTGTATACAAATGTACGTTTTGATGGTAAAGGCTGGAACATACAGAGTTAACTTGCAAACCCTCAAGAAAAGCAAAGAGTTTTACAATGGTGTTTATCTCAGGTAAGAGACAGGATGTCTACAGCTAGGAGGTTTTTCTGTTGTCTGGAAACAGAAATAATTACAGGTTTCATTGGTAAATGTGTTTAGTTTTAAGACCTCCATTTCCAGGCAAACTTCTGAAAAATAACTATTTTTGACACAGAGGTGACAAAGAATGATATAATCTGAGATAACCAAGCAGAAATGTTTGACAGTAACTTAAGAACTATCTCAGAGAATGAGTCTGGGCATTTTGTCTTTGGATCTAGAAAGATCCTCTCTCATCAGCACTTCTCATCTATATTTGCCTGGCTCTGTAAGTAAGTCATTTGGGGCATAGTACCTCTTAGATATCGATAGGAATACAGTAAAGATTAGTTTAGATGTTTTCTGTATTTATGTGAGACTGTCCTGCAATGTCGTTTTGAACTCTGTTGTCACTGTGTTGAGTTGAGTATTGTCTTGTGCTTTTATTTATTATTAAATATATTTAAACCTTTTAATTGTGACTGGACTGTTTAGAGATATTTAATCTCTTAGAGTATTTGCATATGTATTTGGTGACACTGTACAGGCGACTCAAATAGCCTTGCTGTTGGTCACACTTACCATTTGGATAATAGTATCATTACACAGTACAACTGGTCAGTCTTACGAAGGGTCTTATAGTAGCTGATAAGTAAAGGCTGGTTGGTGGCAGTGATAACTACCTTATAGTCTAGGCAGAAGGGGGCATAGCTAGTAAACCTGTGCCAGCCTTCCCCTGGGACGTCTGTGTGTTTGTATATCAATCAAATCTCAAAGTGTGTGTGTCAGCTACTTGGGCAGGGACATGAAGCACTGGTTGGACATAGAAGGTGCTGGAGGTTTTGGTTTGAAAACTCGGCTGAGATCTTAATCCTATAGCTGTGCCAGTAGGGAGTCTTATTGGGGATCTGGAGAGAGAGGGAGAAACCAGCCCTCTGTGTGCTCTAAAGGGAAATTGTACTTTACTGCATGTGTACTTGTCATCCTCCCAATATGCACATCCCACACTGGTGCCAGTGGTGAGAAAGGAGGCTTCTTGATTACTGGGCCAGTGCAGGGACATCACAGGCGGTTTTAGGTCCTTAGGTATATATGGGTTTGGTATAGATGTCTCTGGAGTGAAGGTAGTGCTGAATTTGTTTGTCAGTATATTTGCAATATCCACTAGATCAGAACAGGTAAAGAGAAGGTTTCTAATCAGTAGTCAGATTTTGACTGCGGAATGGTATACTAAAGGGATAGTACATATAGCAGCCATATTTAGAAGGATCATGTCAAGAACATTTTGACTTCTATGGCACACAGATTATTTGAGCCAGGAAATTCCTGTTTATGAAACTGATGAATTTTTGGGTGCAGCTAAATTTGACGTATAGGTCTCCCAGTTTATCAATGTGTTGTGAAAGCTTCCCAGGATAATGGAGACTTTTTATATGAAGTTCACCCAATGTATTTAAGAAGTAGCCATGTTTTTCATAGGTCATCAAAGGGGTCTTATAACATGCTATGATCTGATAGTTGTTTTTATTTAGGCCAATAAGAATGTCAGTATGTTTGGTTCATGGGTCTCTAGGCATCTGTGTTTAGGTAAGGCAGTCTTTAAACAAATATGGATATTCCACCATCAATTCTACTGGATCTAAATTTATAGTAGGCACAAAAACCTGGTATAGAGAGTGTGTTTTCTGCCCAACCCCTAGCCCCCCCCTTTTATTTTTTTAGCAAAAGCTTTTTTATCGATACAAACAAAATGCAACTGTATCCTTGGTTAGTAACAGAAAAAAAAAATGTTGGCTCCTGGTCATTACACATATAAATCAAAATGTACTTTAGTAAAAGAACAACATTCCTAATCAGATTAAAGATTAGTTTGCAATACAAATATAATCTCATTGAAACTATACTATAACTTCTCAAATTGGTTGATGGAAACCTTTTTACCAATTACTGTTTCTACATCCATTATGGCCCCATAAGGACTATCACTATAATCCTGATGGTGAGAGAGAGAGAGTAAAAAGGAGAGGAGAAAGGAGAGAACAGAAAAAGTGGGAGAGTGATCAAACTTCACTATTCAATCCAGTAAGACTCATTTACTTTTTAATCTTGCCCCATCACTTCCTCCCTCTAGAACAACATCACTTCCTCCCTCTAGAACAACTGTTTTTGTATAGATTTGTGCCATTATTTTTTTTATTTCCCTCACTTCGGGGGGAGGGGAGGGTGTCTTCCTTCTTTCAGTTTCTAGCCATTGCCTTTTGTATCAATAACAATAAGGATCCAACAAGTCTCTCTCATTTCTAATGAAAGTATTTGCTACATGTCTTGGGAAGTTGTTTTTGCAGATTCATATTTGTACTGGCTTCTGGTTTAGGTGACATCAGTTTGGTTATTTTAATAATGGACCTTTCCTGGGTTTTAAAACTGTTGAAATCACGGCTTCCTTCCAAGAAGGGGGGACTTCTGAGGGCCTCGTTCATTACTACCAGTAATGTTCATCAAAGCAGCTCTTTTTCTCTCAAATATATATTCAGAGTGAGTCCATCTAACTTCTATGTTTTTCCTTTTGATTGCTTATTCAATACTACCTCAACTTCCTCCAATGTAATGAGGTCCATTAATTTATCCTTTTGCTCTTCCGGTATCTTAGGGATGGTAAGTTTATTTACATATTGATCCACTAATTTTCCTGAAGTGTTTGTTTTTCCTGTGGTGTACAGAGTGTTAGAAAATAATACTGAAAATGCTTTAAAATGAACTCCTGCTCATTTTCAATTTATTTATTTTCAGAGTCACTTATCTTGAACACCCACGACTTCACTTTCTCTTTCCTTAACCTAAGTGACAGAGCTATTTGAGCTTTCAAGGAGTTGCTCAAGTACTGCTTCCTTAAAATGGTCTGTCTAAATTCTCTCTCTTTATCCAGGAGGTTATATATCTCATGCTGTATTTTTTGGATGTCTGAGATTAAGTCCTAGTCTGATTGCTCACTAAGTACTTTAACCTATGAACCATTCCTGTAGTAGTCTCGGATGGTTCTTTATCTTCTTCCTTTTTCTTTCTCATATATGACTGGATGCAGCCTCCAGCCTAGTTTAGAATTTGTCCACTCTGTGAACAGTCTTTTCCATGCCATTTCTCAAAATGTTCTAAGACAGTAGTTTGCCCACTACTTTTGAAATTTAGGTGATTTTCAATATCTCAAAATAAATTGCTAATGCCTCCTTTTTCCCTATTATTTCCTGTTATATCTACCCAAAGGTATGCATGGTCTGATAACATTATCTAAGATATCTCTTTTGTAATACCTGCCTACTATTAAAGATTAGTATATGTAGAAATCCTCTCCACTGTTCTTTGTCTCCAGATATCCTTCAAACCTAACAATGCTGTAAACAGGTAAAAGTATCTTCCCAAGCTGTTTATTCATAGTATCTTTGGTCCTCCTTGAATTTACAGACAAGCTGTAACCAAATTAAAGTCCCCTGCCAAAACCAGTAATCCTACTTGTTGTGCCATTAATTCCAAACAGATTTTCCTTAGGTCTTATATGGATGATTCAGGGGGATCTAAACAAGCTAACAATCATGAGATTTCTAGTCTCCCAGGACAACTTTACTGTCAAATATCTTCCCTGTCCATCTGTAATGCTCCCCTCTAAATGGAAGTGTAGTACATTACTTACAATAACAGCCACGCCTCTTTTCTTAAAATTTGGGAAGGAGGGGGTGTGAAGATAGGTGAAGGCTGCCAGCCTAGCTAGATAGAATTTTGTTGATAATTCTGTCATTTGTAAATATTAATACAAACCACAGGCTTGTTCTCTTAAATGGGAAAAATGGTGTTAAATGTGGAACTGCAAAAATGTAACAACAGTGCACTCTGCTGTAACAAAGCTGATAAGTCAATTCTTTGATGTCAAAACTCGGAACAGAGGTGTCTAGATAAAGACATTCTGCCTATTGTTTTAAGGCCAGAGTAAATGGCTAGAATTTGCATGTATCATTTATTTTATTGCTCTGGTTCCTGACCAGCTGCAAGATCAAAAGGGCTATTAACCTCTGACAGTCTGTTAGCCTGGGAACCAGAAAGAAATTATGTAATCTAAAATGAATCGGTGGTACTGTGTTATCAATTTAAGGACAGAAAGAATGATAGCATTTGTCTTGAGAACATCCAACTCACCACTCTCTCTATGTCTGTATGTAAACAGGATTTTAGAACTGTGTTTTCTCTTGGATATAGCTAGGAAATAGGAAGATTAGACTAGTTTGTTTTTCTGTGATGTCAGAATTTTTCTACTGTATTATTTTAAGTATTTCTCTGTGACCTCTGAACTCTTGACTAGTACTGTGTAGTAAGAAGTTTTGTCTTGTGTTTTTTTTATTTATTATTAAATATCTTTAAAACTTTCAACTATGGCTGTATTGTGTAGAGATAATTTAATCGCTAAGTGTACATTGCATGTATATAGTGATACTGTAATAAGTCACTCCAAATAAGTCTTGACTGGTTGCACTTACCATTTGGATAATAATATTGCACAGTATAATTGGACACCCTTTCATAAGGGCCTTTGAGTAGCTGATATATATTAGCTGGGTGGTGGCAGTGATTTCTACCATATAGTCTGGTTAAAAGGGCACAACTGGAGAACCTGTGCCAGCCTTCCCCAGGAGTGTCTGTGTGGTTGCATAAACTCTTATCTCAAAGTGTGTGTGTGTGTGTGTGTGTGTGTGTGTGTGTGTGTGTGTGTGTGTGTGTGTGTGTGTGTGTGTGTGCGTGTGTGTGTCAGTTACTTGGGCAGGGACACGAAGCACTGGTTGGACTTAGAGGGTGCTGGGGGGTTTTGCTTGCCCACTAGACTGAGATCAGGACCCTATATCTGTGCTAGTGGGAACTCTTACTAGGGACCTGTAGAGAAAGGGAGAAACCAACCACAGACTGACTGTGATCTCTGTTTGCTCTTAAGAGAAATTGTACTTTACTGTGTGTGTATTTATTATACTTTCTCTGTATGACTGATGCTCACTGGTGTTAGTGGTGAGGATTGAGACTCCTTGATTGCTGGGCCAGTGCACGGGCATCACAGGGGGTATCACTTTATAACAGTATCTGTATAATTTATTGTGTTCAGATGTATTTAAGTGCAGGTACTGCAGTACAGCAATATGTGGGCAAATTTTTCTCAATACTCCTATCACCTTATCCCCTGTAATTGGATTACCTAATCCATTTAGTTTCCATGAAAGTATCTTCATTCGTCTTTAAACTGCTTATTTGCTTTCCTCTCATTTACCCTACTAATGTATATTAGCCCCCCCCTTTCTTAGTCCCTTCTTTGTCTCAACTGCTTAGATTTCCCCTCTTTAATGCAAAGATGCTGGTGGGCTGTGTTAGCCTTGCACTAATATCAACACAATTGTCAGGTGTAAATATTGATTTATATTCTCCTCCCAATGACACATGAAAATCCTCTACATCCGTCAGTCTTTGTCGACTCAGGAGGGCCACCCCTATGGTGCATATGTCAGTTAAAATACGCCATGCCTTCTGCTTGGAGTAGTTGATCATACTGGTCATGCAACAGCCAACACTGGGTCAAAGTGGAGGTGAGATTACCCACCATGGTGATGTCCTACAGCATGGATTGCCCCACTTGGTTCCTCAATGTTTAGTCTGCACGCCTTCTACCCATTAGCCATGGTCCATGGTACTTAACTGCCTGCAGTAAATTGTAGCATTTACACTGCTGAAATCTTAATCTTTCTGCCTCAAGCCATTAACAAAATGAACCCTGTTTAGTTACAGGGACATGAGTACATGTACGAAGAATTTATCTATTCCATAGAGCCATATATTCACAGTATGCAGGTCCTATAAAGCATTGTACAATAAAATATAATGCATTTTAACAGCCTACAAAATGGTCTGTTGACATGGCATTGTAAAGCCCTCCCACGCACATTAACTGTCTGTAGTCAGTAAAACAATTAGGCAACTAGGGCAAAAATAAGACAACACATTCAAATATACTTAGGAAACATGCCTATTGTTCTATCATGTTCCAACTGTCTGAGACAATTGCCATAATGAAAATATATACCTTACAAGGGAAAGCTGGATACCTACCAAAACGAAAACTTTCAGAAAACTACTGCGCAGTACTGAACACTCTGCAAAACTAATATGGGCAAAATGGTGACAAGGCTCCAAATGCACAAGGTTATATCCAGTTTGTCTACTCCCAGAGACAAACAAGGTGTCCTCACATAAGCATCTATTAATCGTATTATTTTATTTCAAGCACCGCAGTCTCTTCATACAACATGTGCATCAGAGCTTTATCATATTGACACAGTCCCAAGGCTGACATATGGCAGCTATACACACACACTTGCCATGCAAGTGAGCGGCAAACGCTTGCATGGAGTGTGAATCTTGAGTATGCATACTTACCAAGTCATTTTGCTATACCATTTGGCTTTTGACATTACATGAGGCACAAATGGCTTTTAGTACATTGCGGTAGAGTTCCTGTATGGTATGTGAAGGAGGCAAAGATTTTTCCTTATCTTCTTCACAAGCACCACAGTCATCATTAAGCTAGGCCTCAGGAAGGTAGATGAGAAACCATCTCCTCTGGCAAAAAAGGATAAAATCCTGACTGTGGCCTAGGAGACTTGAGTTTAACTAGTGGCTCAGGAATATCTTAAAGATGGAGATGGAGAGGAATGAAGAGGCTTACACCTATTCACCTCTCCTCTGGGGTACAATTGGAGAAGGCATATCTGGACATATGCTCCATGGAAAATCTGGCAGTACAGACCAGAGATCATACAGATGTGCTGTCTACAAGGAGGCAAAGCCTCAATTATGTTGCAAATGAATGTGTGAATGGCAGCTGTGAGCTCTTTGCAAGCCACCCCTTGGACATTACAGGCATGTGCAGGAAGACAGACAGGGCTAAACAAAATCCTCAAGTGGATGCCTGAGTGATGGTTCCTGCTACCAGTTCACATCCACTGGTTAGTATACGACTGATTAATACAGTAGAGACTGATAGTCAGCAGGCAATGGGCGAAAAAAAAAAAAAAAACAGAAGGTGGATGACCATCTGATATGACCTGGATCAGAAGCTACCTAGAGCTGCAGGCATTTTGCACTCTACACAGCAATGCAGACACCTTTATGATGACTTCAAACATGAGATGACTGACCTACTGCATCAAATAAAAGCAGATCTACAAAAGTGAGCTCTTGGACATGTATTAGGTTTCTCTCTCCTTTTTTAAATGATTTCTTCCTGCTAAATGCATACCACTTAACCAGACAGGTTACTGTGATCACTCTTTTTGTTTAGTTCTTGAAGAGATACCAGTCAAATAAATGGGCAGTCATATCGGGCTGAAGTAGCAGACTGTATAATAGAATGCACAGAACTGCTATCTCCTTTACAGTAGACTGTACTTCCCTGATATATCACATTTAATGGCAACTTTCTTACTGGGTCACCACTATGCAGGTCCACATAATGAACAGAAGTTACGCATATCTTCACTACCACTCCCTGCTGAAGAAGCACATTGTGTGTCTGAAGCATGAGATGTGGCTGCCTCACTGGGGTAGGGTGAAGAATCCCCTCGGGGAAGATAAAAGTTCTACTACCTGTGGACTAGCCACAAATGTATCAAGTTCCACTTGCAGTGAATAGCAGACTTGCTGGTGCAGCAGGCTCTGATCAGGGGACCATTGGAAGGTTGTGATGCCCTGTCCATCACTTACATTGAATCATTAACCGATGGTGCTTCTCAGCAGGTTGACTTCCAGCTGACAGCAACTCAATCTATCCGCTGCCCAATGTGAACCTTTACCTACTGTGTTATCATCACACCCCACACCTTGTGTATGGTCTAATCCTCCATACCACTATCTGTCCGCCAACTGTCACCCTAACCTCATGTGTACAGAATCACCTCTGTTTATCAGCAATGTTTCATGTTTGTCCTCGTAAACTATACTACAAACTCATTCCATACCCACTTTCTCTTGCATATTTTACCCCATCAATTCCCTCTCTTTATACAGAAACAAGGGGTGAGTGCCCCCCACCAATAAACACACACACGCAAATTTACCCAATGGTTCTACCCCCACCTTGGATTCTAAAAAAATATTCACCTTGTGTATTGTCTTCTGTTTGTTCTTACTACCATTTCTACAATGCTATACAACCTCTCTCCACCCTATTTGTAAGACTTTTATGGCTAAAGTTGATGCCATTGGACTTGAGACACCCCAGCAAGATTATTCAGACACATGTACTTGAGGTTTGCTAGCCACAATGCACAAACATTCTACAGTGTTTTATAATCTTCTGAATGCTTCTGTAACCCTTGATTCTTACATCTGCATTCATGATTTCTAATAATTTAATACAATAAGGCCTCAGGCCAAAGCGTGTTACCCAGGAGTACATGTTGTCAGTATGCTCTCGTTCTGTTCTACTGCTTGCTGCAAGAGCCATGCAATTTACCACACTTTAACTGCTTCAGCACCGTTTATATACATCCACAGTTTCTACGGGATGTGCAAGCAATGCTGCTATCTCATGCACCCTGTACAGCTGTGCAGTGAATGTGTATGGATTCCACTTTTAATCTTGGCAATAGATATATTTTTCAAGCTACCTGACCTTTCAAGGAAAACGTTCCATATGAAGACAAGAAGCAAACTACCTCAGATTTCCTCTTGCTCTTAACACAAATCCCTGTGGATTTTATTCCTCTGGGAATACCTCAGCATCTAAGAATATATGAGTCAGACTTCTAGTCTGAAGAGTGGACAAACTGTACTACTCAGCATCAAATAAACCCAATAAACTGACTACACATGCACAAATACACACACAGGCAATATCAACAACAGAATAAAACAGTGTGGTGAATAAGGTAAATATTCCTAAAAAAGCTTTGACCAAGAAATAGGCTTAATCATAAAATGAAGAAAATAATTCTAACTCAGGAGATGAAAGAAATGCTTGATATAAATATAAAAAGCAAAACATCACAACTGGAAACAAGAGCAAACTACTGTGGAATGTTAGCCATCTTAGTGTATGATACTGCCCAAACAACCTAAATACATTAAACATATTAGCCCTAATAATGTTTATAAGCAGAGAGCACTTTTTGTGCATACACTAACTACCATGATCAAGAAAATGTCTGCATATCTCACCTAAAAATGAAAGCTGTACATTGATCATAACTGTTTATACCAGTCTGGGGAAAATAAACAAGACATGAAAGGTAGATATGAATAAAGAAATTATGAACAAAAAGAGAGTAACAGAAAAGAGCTGCAGACACAAAAAAGCATAGGACTAAAGAAGGATAAAAATCTCTTCACGTGTCTTGCTTTTTTTATTTGCATTATCAAAGGAACAGTAAGAAAGTGGGCAATACAACAAGCTTCATGTCTCCACACCTCTTCCAAAGGTAGTACTATGGATGTACCAAAGGAGTCTGCCTGAAATACACACCACTACTTACACTACAGCCCAAACTCATCATCTCAAAATACAAATTCGCCCTGCAAATGCTATATCACTTGATCAGTGTATGGTGACCCCGGAGTTAGTATATTTATTTGAAGGAGGGCTATGAAGGGCACATTTCCCAGAAGCACCTTTTACTTAATTATGTTTCAGGATGTTGGTTAACTCATTCACATCTACAGCGCTACTTGTGTAAAGCACCATGAGGTGCCTACAGAGCAAAGATCTTCTTCCCTCTCCTCAGTAGGGCACCTATGGCAAATCCATGCACTCCTTTAAAAACACACATAAAAAAGTAATTATGCCTGTTGCAAACACACAAAAGTAGGGTTACTAGATGCCCTGCTTCAATAAGAGTAAAACTACGAATAAACGTATGCTCTCATAGAAAAAAAACATTACTTAAAACATTTACCTCAGATGTTTACGAATCTGTTAATTATCAGGTTGTCCTGTCAAATTCATCTCTCTTATGTACAGTCACAGCATAGTAATAAGTTATCTGTCTGGTTGATCCCACTCACTAAAATAAAAATGTCATTACTATTTTTATAGATTTCCTATAACTGCTTATGACTGCACACTAGCATGACCACTGATGCTGTTTCTGACAGAACACCTTCAGTCTTACAACAAAGACACCCATTAAGCTGAACGAATGTTCATCAACATAAACAAACAGCGGCGCTGCATTTCTTTATGGCCAACCATTTTACCATCTTCTGCTACCTTCAATTCCGTGCTGAAGGATTTACAAGCAGATTTACCAATACAGGGAGTACAAAGATGTATTATGTACTAATTTAACAGTATCGGAGAGAGGGTAGGCAAGTATAACCATGGCTATAATGTATAAATGCTTTTTATTTGTTCCTACTGTGATAGTCAGGTTGCACAATCAATAAAGTGGTTCTGGTGTGTGTGTGTGTGTGTGTGTGTGTGTGTGTGTGTGTGTGTGTGTGTGTGTGTGTGTGTGTCTAAAAGAAGACATTGGTGAACTTCAGATAATACAGTTCCTTTATCCAAAACAGCAAAAAAAACGATGGCAGCACCAGGAAATGACGTTCAAGATTTAATCCACAAGTTCAAGACAATATTACAAGTGAAACACAAGCCAAAACTTTTGGCTTGTATTTTACTTGTAATATTGTCTTGAACTTGTGGATTAAATCTTGAACGTCATTTCCTGGTGCTGCCATCGTTTTTTTGCTGTTTTGGATACTGACTTGGTTAATAGTGTGCTGCTGTATTTCAAATACAGTTCCTTTAATTTAAAACAATTGATAAATACATATTATCAACAATATTCTCAAATAAAGAATACCACCCACATTTCTTGTCAGGGAGAAGCAGTGTTAATTTTTTAATGAGATGAAAAAAAGGGAAGAATGTAATTTGTTGCGTACATAATTCATGTCCATTTCACTTTGATTTATTTGATTTGAGGTTAGCAAATAATCACAAGACTTCTAAATTTCAGATTTCATATCCTTCAGAAAATGTCTGTTAAACTAAAACCTGCTTTTCTAGCAACTTTCTAAGTTTTTAAGAGTTAGTTTGTCTTTTCGGCTTTTCCCGGTTAGGGGTCGTTACAGTGGAACTCCGGTCCGCTAATGATTGGCAGTAGATTTGAGTGCATGTTTATGGTGCCGAGTTTCTAAGTTTTTAAGAGTAAAATAAAAAAAAAAAAAAAAGTCTGTCTCTGATTTTGGACATTGTATCCTCATTACATTAGGCCTTCTCCAGAGTGTTTGTGTTAAGAGGTTGAGGGGTGCGTGTGCGAGAGCCAGAGTGTGAATTGAGTGTATGAGATAATTCTAAACTCTACCTGAACTTGCAAAGCATCCGTGAGTTGCATCCTATGTTGCTCTGTTACGCCTAACTTATATGGTGTTCTGGCTGGAGGTTGTAGTTTGCAGTCTCTAAATTATGACTGCCATTTAAATTTCAGTCTGCAGAGAGCACACAATAATACAAACTTGGCTGTTGTAGCAATTATTTTTATGTACACAAGAGCAGTACATAAAATATGTCCCTGATTTTGGTATTTTGTCTCCCCCCATTATTTTTTGGCTTTGTCTCCGATTCTTACACTAAGAGGATAAGAGCTATGATGTGTATTGTATGTGAGTATATATACTCAAATGTTTTGGTTTCTTCATATTACATCACTGGTTTATATTTTTATTTTATTATTTTAAAAAGTGGTATTTTGAATTATATTTCCTTTTCTTTCTGATAGCAGCAAATTGAAATATATGACTGTGGGTATTACTTGAGCATTAAATCTTTCATTTGATCATAAAAAGAAGTTATGTACCTACCATAACGTTCCATGTTAGTTGTCTCCTCTCGCCTTCTTTCTTGCTGGTTGGGTTTGGAGCCAATCTTCGGTTCCGTCTCGGCCATCTTCTAAAGCTCGAGAGCTACATACTGGCTCGAGATCTCCCCATATCCCATGATACCTGGCGCTAGAAACCCAAATCTCGTTTGGTATGACTAACATCAGACAAAGTAATGAAGGAATCCTATCCTATCATACCTATGCCCAACTATAGAGACTACTAGGTAGAGTGGGATAGTCAGAAGACTCAGCCAGCGTAGATCCATAGAGAAACTCTTCTCGGTCTAGTAGGATAGGGGGATGGAGGGTGGGACGCAAGAAAGAAGGTGAGAGGAGACAACTAACATGGAACGTTATGGTAGGTACATAACTTCTTTATTTTAAGTTGTCTATCTCGCCTTCATTCTTGCTGGTTGGGACAGCATCCCTAGCATCTAATATCTTGGGTGGCTCAGTGGAACAGATGAACAGACTCTTCAGAACAGTGGAACCAAAATCAGCTCTGCTCCTGGAAACCATGTCCAGCTTATAATGCAAGATGAAAGTATGAGGATTTGCCCAAGTGGCTGCTGCACAGATAGATTCCATGGGCAACCTGGCTTGAAACGCAACAGAAGTGGCTAATGCTCTGGTGGAGTGGCCCTTAGGTTTAACAGGCAATTCTTTCTTCCTCAGCTGATAAATAAGGGTTATGGTAGAAGTCAGCCACTTAGATAAAGTTACTTTTGATACTGGTAGGCCTTGTTTGCCCTCTGCATAAGAGAGGAAAAGCTGATCTGATTTTCTGAAGTCCTTAGTCCTATGCAAATAAAAGCGCAGTTGCCTGTGAACATCTAATTGATGTAATTTATATTTTGCCCTGTTGGAATGGTTAGGAAAAATACAGGAAGGTCAATGGACTGGTTCAAATTATTCTCAGAAGAGACCTTAGGAAGGAAGGAAGGGTTAGTCCTAAGAGCAACCCTGTCTTTGTGGAATACTAGGTACGGGGGACGGATACAAAGAGCCTGCAGTTCAGAAACTCTTCTCGCTGAAGTAACTGCTACCAGGAAAAGTGTTTTCCAAGATAATAACTTCAAAGGACAGGAAGCTGCAGGTTCGAAGGGTGGCAAAATTAGAGAGGACAGAATCAAATTCAGATCCCACAAAGGTGGAGGATCCCTAATTGGGGGCCTGAGCAGAGTGGTTCCTTTGAGGAAGGCCTTACAAAGCTTATGAGACATTATGCTACTTTCTGAAAGGCCAATGTGAAAATTTGAAATTGCGGCTAACTGCACTCTAATTGTAGCGGAAGCGGACCCAGAATGAAAAAGCTCCACAAGAAATTCCAGGATGTGGTGAACAGGGGCTGAAAAGTGGTCTATATTCTAGGCCTCTGCCCAGGAAGAAAAACGTTTCCACTTACTAGCGTAAGTTTTTCTAGTGGTAGACTTGTGCGATGATAAAATGATTTCACGCACCGACTGGGAGATATCAGGAAGCCTGGCTAGGGCTGGAAGTGGAGCAACCAAGCTGTGAGATTGAGAGATTGTAGGGAATGACGCAGCCCACCCGACTGATGGATCAGGAGGTCTGGAGCTGGGTCCAGAGTCCAAGGCTGCTCGATAAGATGATGATGAAGGAACGGAAACCATATTTGTCGAGGCCAGTACGGAGCAATGAGGATCATTCTGCAACCCAATACGGTAGCTTTCTGAATCAGCTTGGGAATTAGGGGAAGGGAGGGAATGCGTACAGAAGTCCCTGAGGCCAATCGTGGACTAGAGCGTCTCTGGGGGAATGTTCTGGATGTGGTAGGAGAGAGAAGAAGTTGCTGCATTTGCTGTTGAAGGGGGTAGCAAAGAGGTCGCAGCAAGGTTGCCCCCATTTGCGGAAGATTTGGTCCGCTACTACTTGATTCAGAGACCACACGTGAGGCATGAGAATAGCTCTGCTCAGCCTGTCTGCTATGAAGTTGGATTTCCCAGGGATGTGCACTGCGGTCAGAAACCATTGGGAAGAGATCGCCCATTGCCAGAGTCTGAGTGCTTCTCGACATAGGGGGTAGGACCTGGTTCCACCCTGCTTGTTGATGTACCATACGACTGACATATTGTCCATTTGAATTGCAACTGTCCCGGTAGGAAGAGAGTCCTGAAGAGCTTGCAACACTAAAAGCACAGCCCTCATCTCCAAGACGTTTATGTGAAGATGGTACTCTTGAGGTTGCCAGGTACCCTGGACCGTCCTGCCCTGATAATGCCCCACCCGATCAGGGAGGCATCCGTGGTCACCGTAGCAACTGGAGGGGGAAGTACAAATGGTCTGCCCAGGGGAACTGATGAGGAGACCATCCACCATTTCTGTGATGATAATCATGTGAGACATGGGAAGCTGCTGGAAGGACCATTGGGTAAAAAGAAGCCATTGGAGGATCCTCATGTGAAAACGTGCCAGCGGGACGAGTATGATTGCTGCTGCCATGAGACCCAGGGTTTGGAGGACAAACCTGGCTTGAATTCTCTTGCATTGTAACAAGACCTGGACATGCTGCTGAATAACTAACACCCTGTCTGGTGGAAGGCTGGCTGACCTGTCTTTTGCATTTAAGTTTGCGCCTATAAAGATGATAGACTGACAAGGCGACAAAGCAGATTTTTCAAAATTTATAGTGATGGCTAGTCTGGAGCACATCTGGATAGTATAGTCTCTAGCTTGCAGAAGGTGATGCCTGGTGGTAGCAGTGAGGAGCCAGTCGTCTAGATACGGAAACACCTGGAATCCTTGCCGTCTCAGGTAAGCGGCAACTACTGCCATACATTTGGTGAACACCATGGGGACTGTGGTGAGACCAAAGGGCAGAGCTCTGAACTGATAATGGCTGGTTCCCAGCCGGAAGTGCAGGAATCTTCTGGAGCGCCTGTCCATTTTGATGTGGTAGTACGCATCCTGAAGATCTATGGAGCACATCCAATTGTCCTGACCCACAAAGGGTAAAATGGACTGTAGCGTGACCATCCGAAACTTCGTTCTTTGTACAGACCTGTTTAGTCTGCTGAGATCCAAAATGGGTCTCCAGTCCCCTGTCTTTTTTGGTACCAAAAAGAACCTTGAGTAAATTCCGGATCCTTGCTGGTCTGCTGGGACTTGCTGGATGACCCTTTTTCTTAGCAGTTTTGAAACTTCCTGAACTGCTTGATTCCTTAGATTAGGTGGAACATCTGGAAGGGACTTGTTTGACAATAAAGGAGCGTAAACAAAGGGAATTCTGTACCCTCTGGATATAACGGACTGTACCCATCTGTCTTGTGTTATTTCTTGCCAGGCTCTTGGGTACAGCGATAATCTTCCCCAACTGCCTCCAGAGGTGGGCAGCTGGGCAACCCTTCAGGGATGCTGGAAGGGCTTGTCAGAGAAAGATTCTCTGCTGCCCTGGTTTTGCGGACCCTCTCTGCCACGAGAGCGGCGTCTGTTATTGTTCCCTCCTCTGCCCCTGGAGGGAAACTCACCACGTGTGTCCAGCAAGGCTTCCTGGGATTTCCGGAACCACATCTTTCCACTCTTCTGACCCTTGGGATATGGTCTGGAAGGAGTGGAAAAATGGACTCCCACGGCAGAGAGAGTCTTGCCTTCCTGCTCACACCTGGTAAGGGTATCCTTCACCTGTGATCCAAAGAGAGAGGAACCATCAAAAGGGGTGTTGGTGAAAGACGCTCTGAAAGGTTCCGCAAAGTAACATAGCCACATCCAAGCGTGCCTCCTTAGGGCCACGCCTGTGCCTGCAGCTCTACTCGCCCCATTGGCTGCATACGAAATGAGCCTCATGGAGGAATTTACCACTGAGTTAAGAGTCGCCAGCTGGGAGGCTGCCTTAGCCTGGGACCCCTCAGCTGATGGATCTTGGAGGGTATCTCCAAGCTCTTTCAGGAGATCCCTCTGAAGGCAGGTAATGTGGCACAGCTAATTCAGGGACCGCATAGAAAAGTTCGCTGAAGAGAACATCCGTTTCCCATATCTGTCCATCGTCCTGGAATCCTTGTTAGGGGGATGGACAGATGAAGTTTCAGCCAAATCCTTCTTTGTGGCCGCTGCTACCACCATGGCATCAACGGGGACACCTTTGGTCAAGAACCATTTGTCCTGCGGTGCAGTAATGAATTTGGTCAGTGTTCTAGGGGTCGGTTCCACTGTGTCTGGAGCCGTCCATGCCTTCCGAGCCACCACAGACATCAGTGGGTCGAAAGGCGGAGACACCCAGGAGGTGGAAGGTCGGGATCCAAACGCATCCAGGAATATCGACTCATCCTCGGAAGGGCTCAGGGCAGTTCAGTTCCCCCTCTGCCTAAGCATCTCAAGGATGTCTGAGAAGAAGACATCTTCAGAGGGGGATCTTGGGGACCCTTCCGACTCCTCTAAGTCGGTATCCGACGTGATAGACTTGGGGGAGTCAACATGCTTCCTCTTGCATTTCCTCTTGCAAGGTGGCTCCTCTGAATGGTCAGGAGAGGCCTCGGAAGAGGAGGATACACCCAAAGGTGTGTCCTGGAGTGCTGGATGCCCAAGCTTAGGGTCTGGAAGAGGGGCAGAGGCTGACGCAGGCACCCTAGGGGGAGGAGCCGATCGGGTCGATCGTGGGACTGACTCTGGGGTCAGTACACTCCTCATCACCTCGAAGGCGTCCCTGCCTGGACGCAGAGAAGGCTCAGGCTCCGAAGAAACCAGAAGCCCTTCCCGCACCAAGGGAGATGGCTCTGAGGCAGATGTGGGAGCCGAGCTCACCTGCGCCGAAGCACCAAGAGGGAGAGCGGGGTCGGACAAGGGTCCGATGCCACTTGCCCCCTCGGAGACGACCAGGGAGTCCCGGCACCCAGATCCCTCCAGGGTCGGTACCATGGAAGGGATCAGAGCCAATGATGGAACCTAAGGAGAAGGTATCGGAGCCGACGGTTCCACGACTCGAACCCCAACGAACTCCGGTTCCCAGCTCAAAGGATGAGTTGGAGGAGGAATTTCTATAGCTGTGGATGGAGCTGACGCCTGATGAGAGGGGGCTGGACAACATTTTGGCTAGGGCCTGCGATTTTAGCAGCCTACTGACCACTCTTTCCAAGTCATGGTCCGAAAGTCTTGAGGACCGAGAAGAGTGTGATGAGCGGTGACTACACTCTGACTGGAGCAGAGGTGATTTCGGAGCCGAATGTATCGACTCCAAAGAAGGGGACCTTGACCTTTTTCGACTCTCAAACGGCTCCGAGGAACGTTTCAGAGCTGACTGGGAGGGAGGAACATCGGTTCCAGCCGGAGCAGAGATGGATGGTATGGCTTCACCCAACAACGGCTCCGAACTGGGAGCCGAAGGTTTAGGTGGCCTAGAAGATTTCACGGGCTGAGCCTTCGCCGGTGAATCTTGGGGTTTAAGTAGACCCCTCAAGATCAATTTGTTTTTGCGCTCCTGCAGGACTCTTGGACTGAACGCATGGCAAATCGAACAAGAGTCCTGCAAGTGCACGGCGCCCAGACCATAAACACAAGAAGTGTGACCATCTATCAGAGACATCTTCTGACAGCATGAGTCACACTTCTTGAATCTGGATGGCTTAGGATCCTTGGACATCCTAACAGAAGAAAAATCCAAGGAAAAAACACACACACACAAAGGTTAAGGTAACAAACTACAGTAAAATACCCCACAGTTACCAGAACCACTACACTACAAAAACTATACTGAATTATAGCAAAACTAACTTTAAGGGAAGAAAAAAAGGTTATCCTCTAACTTAAATGGACACCTTTAGATATAAGGTGATCCTCTAACTTAAACGGAAAACCTAAGAGAAAAGAGAGAGGGGGGAAGGGGAACTCTCTAAATGACTACGAGTTTCAGAGGAAAAAAAACAAGGATTCAGACACGAACACACTATGATTACCAAAATCTATTCTAACAATAACTTCTATGCTAAATTTAACTAGTTTTAAGACAGAAAAAGACAATATAAAAGTTTTATACGACCTGAGCCAGTAGAGCAACCTCGCAGCTGTAACGGCAAACGAGATCTGGGTTTCTAGCGCCAGGCATCATGGGATATGGGGAGACCTCGAGCCAGTATGTGGCTCTCAAGCTTTAGAAGATGGCCGAGTCGGAGCTGAAGATCAGCTCCGAACCCAACCAGCAAGAATGAAGGCGAGATAGACAACTTAACATTCATATATCTGACATGTACACATTCAGTAATTTTACTGCAACTGGTGGGTGCACATGCATGTGTGTGCAGGGGGTTATAATGCTTTGTACTGTACATATCTGACATCAACAAGGTGAAATATACAATACTGCCAATGTTATTTTTGTACTTATTCATTTATTTGCCTGCAGGAGGTTGCAATGTATGCATCTGATAGTAACAAGGGTTGCAACAGTGTATGTGTCTGACAGTTACAGGTGTTGCAGTACACTGCAATGTATACGCCTGACAGTAGCTAGCTAACTGAATTACTCGGGTGCACACTGCATTTTACAGAGTTTTTACACTGGACTTTTTGTCAATGTGTTTTGCTATTAAAAACCGCTATAAGATGGACTGTACCGCCTCACAGCAAGAGGTTCTCCGGTTCGATCCTCAGCTGGGTGCCTTCTGTGCGGAGTCTGCATGTCCTCCCTATTGTCGCGTGGGTTTCCTCCGGGTGCTCCGATTTCCTCCCACATCCCAAAGACATGCTGTAGGTGGATTAGACACTCTAAATTGGCCCTAAGTGTGAGTGCATGTGCCTTCTGTGGAAGGTTGGACACCTGGCTAGCAACATGACACCGTATGAATCCACTGCCAATCATGAGCGGACAGGTGATACGGTGTGGCGACTCCTAACCAGGAAAAGCCGAAAGAAGAAGAAGAAGAAGATAAGATGAACTGCAACACTGTAGTCATACCAGGGATGTGACACTCTAATGTCATGTTTGCTGATGTGTTCTCTCTGACACCAGAGTCCATGTGCATTTAAGCAACGAGAGGCTCTAAGTTACCATTGTGGATTATTTTCTGACTAACTTACTGGAAGGTAGGTAGAAGCCCTTACTTGTGTAATGTTATCAAGTGGCAGACTGAGTTCTCTGTGTTCTTATTCTGTGCCCTCTTAGAATCACTAGGGAATATCATTTTACAGACTGAACCAGCAAACAGAAAAGGATGGCCTTTGGTCCCAAACAAGAGGCTCAGTAAGCGAGTACTGTAATTTATTTTCATGTACAATTATGAAAGTAAGCCGTATTAATATTTCTTTCATAAGCTAAACCTGGTTGTGTTCATATGAGACATCATGGTATTAAATGAAAGCATACATAATGTTTACAAACTTTTCATTGGTAACTGGTGTCAAGTACCACCATTTTCTAGTTATTTAAACTTTTTTTTAGCAATAAAACATGCATAAATAGGGTCTATATTAGATGAATGAAAGTTCATCTTAGTGAACGCTCACATGAGCGAATATTGCGGAACTCAAAACTGCAATTGTGAGATCACGGTACGGTTGTTTGTCTTTTTTCGGCTTTTCCCAGTTAGGGGTCGCCACAGCGGAACTCCGGTCCACTAATGATTGGCAGTAGATTTTTTCATGGTGCTGACTTGCCAGCCCGACGCCCAACCTTCAGCGAAGGCACACACATTCACACGTCTTTCGGAGGCCACTCGACCGTGGGGAGGACATGCAGACTCCACAGAGAAGGCACTCCAGCCGTGAATTGAACAGGAGAACCTCTTGCTGTAAGGCAACAATGCTACCGCTGTACCACCGCGGCTTCTGAGATCACAGTACAGTGAGGATGGGAATATTTGCCCTTTCCTCACTGTAGTGTGATGTCGGACTTGAAATATATATTTAGTGGGGTGCAGTCCCCCACAATTGCAGTTTTGAGTATCTGGATATTCGCTCATGTGAGCATTCGCTATGATGAACTTTTGTTCATCTAATATAGACCCGCATAAATATCCTACTTCTGTAAATGCTTTAGACAGATGGAATACATATGGTGCTTCAAATGACAGCATATATAATGCTGAGGAAGTTTTCAATGCTACCTGGTGTATAGCTACTATCATTCTGCAGATATTTATACTTGTTTAGCAATAAATATGACAGTTATGCTATTTCCATACTTTATGTAAATCTCTTGAACACTGTCCATATAGTAGCATGATGGAATAGCAGTTCATAGGATGTCTCAGCACAAAAGTCACTAATGTCTACTGATCCAAATACAGTGGTCAGTGAGAAAGTGTAATTTTCTTTTTATGACACATTATGAATATATGCCATATTTATATTTATGTTAATAACTTAACCCAGATAAAGTATAAACTAGACTTCATGGTATCAAATGAAAGCTTACATGATGCTACAGACCTTGTCACCTGCATCCAGTGTCTACTACCAATTTACAAATATTTATATTTGTTTACTAATAAAAGATGCATATATGCATAACTATCAGATTTCTGTAAATATCTCTGGCACTGTCCCCTTGATGTATTTATGAAACAGTATTTCATACATTCACTCCCCACAGAAATCAATAATGACTTTTACACAAATAGGCACTCTGCACCAGAATAAAAATATTTTCTAGAAATATTATGATTATATGCCATATCTTAACAATTATATTAATAACCTGGGCAGTGGAAATTGTTCATGAGCTATTAGAGAAGATACAAATTTCTTCTAAAATATAGCTAGGGGTTGGGATGAAATTAAAGCGGAATTTAAACTAGGGTGGAAATAAAAGAAAGGGAGATATGGTTAAGAAGTAACAAAAATTACTTAGGGGGACTGACAATTGTTGAAGTATTGCAAATTAGGGGGAATCTCACATAACAAGAAGAGGAGCAGTGGCAGAATGCTACACAGAAAATAAGGGATTAACTCAATAATATCCATGAGTTTAAAAAGATTACTGTTAAACAACTGTTTTTTGATAACAATCCTAGAGCACAAAAACTTTTAGCACGACTGAGACAACAGAAAATAGAAAGGGCTGTACCAAGCTTACGGAGCCTGTAACAAGGACGATAACGAGGGATCCTGCAAAAGTAGTGGAAATACTTTGAAAATTCTATGAAAGTCTGTATAAAGCAGAGAAATATGGAAATCAATAAAAGGTACAAATGGAAATATTTATGGAAGAACTAAACATGCCCAGGCTATGGGTAGAGCAGTCTAAATTACTAACAGGATAGTAGGAGATGAGATAAAAATGGTGATGTATAACCAGTCTACAGGAAAGTCCCCAGGAATAGATGTTATTCCTGTGGAGGTTTGGAAGCCAGGATGGGGAAAAAACTGACAAAAAATCCAGACGGTTTTGTTTAACAGTATTTTAAGACGAGGAGAAGTACCAACATTCTAGAAGAAAGCGGTAGTTGCTGTTAATACCTAAAGAGGGTAAAGATCCATCAGATCCAGCTTCAGACAGGCCCATTTCAATATTAAGCCATGATTATAAAGTGTTTATGTCTATAATGGCAAAAGTGATGCCAGAATTGATAGATATGGATCAGTGTGGTTTTGTGGAGGGGAAGCAATCATTTGACTACATTAAGAGAACACTGATGATCTAGAGTAAAGCAGAATGTAAGAAAATACCACTGTTGCTAGTAGGTCTTGATGCACAGAAGGCATGTGACAGAGTGAGTTGGGACTTTATGAGCAGAGGAATGGAAGTATTTGTATTCCCTGAAAAAACTATAAGGTTGATTAGAAGGATATATGAGGGATCAGAGGTGAAAGTTAAGGTGGTTGGGATTCTCTGTGATAATCTCTGCTTGAGCAGAGGAACTAGGCAGGGGTGCCCTCTCTCCCCTTTGTTATTTGCATTATATTTAGAACCACTGGCAAAGAACATAAGGGACTTAGAAATTCATGTATATAACTGGCGTGATAGTCAAGAGAAGCTAGCTCTATTTGTAGATGACATTATTTTGCACCTGATAAAACTAGAAAGGGATATTACAGTGCTGTGGAACATACTGAAATCATTTCAAACCTTTTCAGGATACAAAATTGATGAAACCAAAAACAAAAGCAATAGCGGTAAATTATGTACCTACATACAAATTGGTTCAGCAATATCCTTACTTATGGGAACATGCTAAAAAGAAGTATTTAGAAGTATGGATTAAAAATGCTACCGATGTGGCAACTAAGGATATGTGGCAAAATACCAAACAAAAGATAATACAAAAATTGAGAAAATGCAAGCTGTGTTACATGGATATTGATAGTAAGATACAAGCAGTTAAAATTGTTTTAGTCCCTTTAGTCTTACATACAGGTCAGGCATATTTTTATCAGTCAAAGGAGAAGTTGTGGACAGTAATTAATAAAGAGTTGAAGGAGTTTACCTGGGAGGGGAAGATGGCAAGAGTCAAATGGAATAAACTTATTCTTCCAATAGAAGAGGGTGGATTGGGATTACCCGATTTGAAGGGGTATTTCAGAACAACACAGTTTAATGCTCCTATACATAGCAGAAGCAGAAAACTATAACTCAAAATGAAAATGGATGATGATGAAACAGTTCAAGCAACAGGGGGAGACTGGGATTTTTGATGCAAACCTTTAAGGAAAACAACAATAATCACACAGAATGTTATATTTATAAATTAGCAGAAGGTATTCTAAGAACTAAGTCAATACGGGAACGCAGAAAGGAGATTCTGCCGATGGGGGTGACTGCAATTAGGGATACAGACAACAGACAAGAGCGGGCGGCAGTATATTGGAGAAAACTGGCAAAGGAACCAAGGTAATGGGAGCAAATAACTAAAGAGGGAAAGGTAACAGAATGGGAAGATATCAAGAACTTATCTGGACTGCAGGTTAGAGATTGTCTTCCATATCAAGAATTGATATCAGAGTACAGGCAAAGAGAAAGAAAAGGGGGGTCCTAAATGAAAGACCACCACTGGAAGAGTTCTTAGTAGAATCTAGAACAGAAGTGGACGTTAAGAAAGGAATAATTAGCAGAGCATATAAAATATTGCATGATAACTATAAAAATCAATCAGAAGAGGTTAGGAAGAATTGGGAAGCGAGACTGGATAAGCAATTCACAAAGAAACAATGAGGGATATATGTATGTCTCCCAAATATGCAACAAAATCTTGAAGATTTAGGATCTTTGCCTGGAAGTGTTTACACATTTATTTTTATACCACAAGCAGGCTCCAAAGAATCTTTCCTCAGGTAGACAGCAAATGTTGGAGATGTGATGGGGAAGAAAGAAATAACTGGGAACATATATTCTGGGAGTGTAATGAGTTGGCTGACTTGATTCCCTGCACAGCGCTCTGTCAGAGATGCTGGGTGAGCAAATTGGGCTGACTAGGGAAATGATTTTTTGAGCTATGATACAGACTTGGAATTGCCTAGACATAGTTAGGCCTTGCTGAGTCTAATTATGATAGCTGCCAAAAAAAAAAGCAATAACCAGAAAATGGAAATCAAAGTCTAAACCAACTTCACTAGAAGTAACAAAGATAGTAACCAGAGGTAAAACAACTGAAGCTGGGTTCTTTAGAAAAGAGTAGGAGTAAATTACACAGGAAAAAATGGGAAATAGTAATGTGTATAGCGTATCATGTAAATGTGTACTTCTGTAGCATCATTATGTAGTTCGGTAGGGGTTTGAATCCTGCACTTGCCACCTGTGAGTGTGTGTGTTTCCCCTGGGGAGGAGCAACCTTTTCATAAACTAATCTCGCTGGAGGTCCTCATCCCGCCCCCACCTGAAACAAAAAAGACCACAGTGAAAAACTTCTCAAAAGCCGATTTCACACTTCTATAAACTAGTGTGGTCTCCTTTAAGGCCCCTGAGCCAGTGGTAAACATTACTCAAACCGCTGAATCACTTACAAATGCCTTCTACCAGCACCTACAGGACTGCATGGATCAGGCAATCCCAAACAAAACTAAGACTCTCTGTACCAAAGGCAAGCGTCCAGTCTGGTGGACCCCAGCCATAAACAAGCTCTACAACAAAAGGAGGAAGCTACTACAAGATAGAGCAAAATCCTTGAAAGGTAAGACACCTTTGATCATTATAAGTAAAAACTAAGAGCTCTCATAAAATCATCCAAGGCAAATTTTGAGAGAAAAATCGCCAAGGACTCTATAGAGAATCATAAGGCCTTCTTTAGCTATGTTAGAAACCTAGGAGGAAACTCCCAGATATGCTCAGAATTAGTTCAAAATGATGTGAAAATTACTGAACCTACACACATTGCCAACATACTGGCTGACAGGTTCAGTGCAAACTTCTCCCTCCCCCGGAAAAGGAGAGATATCTATTCCAGAGGATTGTAGCCCCCCAAACATCTCCAACGCCCAGGTGAGAACTGCCCTCACTAAGGCAAAAAACACAGCATCCATGGGACCGGATGGTGTCCCCGGCTGTGTGCTTCACGAACTCAACGAGGAATTAAACCCACAGTTAGGACAGCTGTTTAATCTTAGCCTCACCTCAGGATACGTACCCAAGGAGTGGCGCACGGCGACTGTGGTCTCACTTCATAAGGGCGGTGCCTCCACAGACCCTGGAAATTACCGCCCCATTAGCTTGACAAGCCTTATCTGCAAAGCCATGGAGAGGATCATAATGGAACTCATAAATAAAGACATAGGGAACTTGCAGACTTTGGATCCAACCCAGTTTAGCTTTGTCAAAGGCAGATCCTGCCTCTTAAACTTGGTTGACTTTTTCGAGACAGTCACCAAGGCCATTGATGAGGGAAAGGCAGTCCATACAGCCTACCTCGACCTGGCAAAGGCCTTCGACACAATACCCCACTCAGGTATCATCGAAAAACTCATCAGCTTGAATGTAAACCCATACATCACAAGATGGGTTGCAAACTGGCTAAGTGATAGAACCCACAGGGTCAGAGTTGCTGGAGCCATGACAGACTCAAAGCCTGTCACAAGTGGTGTCCCACAGGGCTCAGTCCTGGGTCCACTCTTGTTCGGCAGCTACTTTTCTGAAGTACAAGCAAACACAGGAGGGTTATGGCTGACAAAGTTTGCAGATGACTGCAAACTGGGCCATAGTCAAAACACATCTGACACAGATATCCTCCAGAAGGGCCTCACAGAAACGGATAACTGGTGCCAGAGCCATGGCCTGAAGTTAAACGCCAAAAATGCATAGTCATACCCTTCGGGAAAAACAAGGTTACCCTAGCTACCATATAGGTGG